>NW_015172571.1:498412-498641 GCF_001447785.1 Gekko japonicus
CCATCACGGGAAACAGGAGTAGATTCTTTCTTCTCCTTGGACAGGTAGCCAGCGCTGGCTTCAACTGGAGAAACATACACGTGGGAGAGTGGATCTCTCACTGCCCCTTCTCCAATGCTCAGCGCAATGCTCCGCGCAACCACAGCTGCCTCCTCTGGAGTAAAGCTTCTCCCCAAGGCAGAAGACAGGCACACATCTTCAAGCAAGAACAAAAGGTTTGGCAATAGGG
>NW_015172571.1:498718-498900 GCF_001447785.1 Gekko japonicus
TTGTAAAAGCTGCATTTCAGAACTCTGGGCAGATCACTGTGACTCCCTCTGAGCTCCAGTGAATGCGTCAGCACTGGTGACGAAATGATCTTCCAGTTGCCATCCTCCTGGCTAGATATATGCACAGCATTGAGCAAGGCAGACCCAAATCACAGTCTCTGTGCACCAGGGGGTCTCATAAG
>NW_015172571.1:499028-517225 GCF_001447785.1 Gekko japonicus
CTGAGCAAGTTCTGTATACAGGCAAAACGCCCTTGATGATGGCAACTGAGCTCCAGTCCATTGATCACGACGCGGCCACCATGTATAGGATCCGGCCCCCACGCCTCACTAGGAATGAGGGAAGGACTCCTATATTAACAAACAATAACCACCATGCCCAGCTCCAACACCTCCTTAGAGATGCACTCTTAATATTTAATGGTAGCACAGCCAGCTAGACACGAGGATTTAAGGCTTGGAGATCAGTTACCCATCAAACAGACAGTATTTAAACAAGAAATAGTTTTATTTATCACAGAACTTAGCAATCAGACCAGAAAAGACATTAAACAAGAAATCCTATGGCTCTGTGTGGCCCTTACTAAACATTAAAGATACTCTTAGTTACCAGAATGATCCATAGTCCAGAAGCATCAGTATAAAGTCCAGTTAAGTTTCATCTTTGGGCCAGTATGCAGCCATGTGCTTAGCTGCACAACCCAGTCCTTTGTCTCAGGCCTCATGGCTGAGACAAAGCATTTTCAGAATAAGTCCACAGACAGCAGGTAACAAGAACAGAACAGCAAGCAGAAAATCTGAGCTCATGTCTTTGTTTTCAGACTAATAAAGGGCAATTTCAGGATTCAAATGACCCCGGGCCAGGAGCCAATTGAACAAGATCTGAAAGTGTCCAAGTGTCTTGAGTGGTCAGTAGTATTGAAGCCCCACCTGCAGAATGTGACTCCAAACATTCAAAGGGAGACATGAGGCCTACAGGAATTAATATTTCTATACACATTTGAACAGAAAAGCACTTAACGGTGGCTGAATCAACACCTAAATGGTTAGATTACCCCATCTTTCTGTGTTATACCTCTGAGGATGCAAGTCACAGCTACTGGCGAAACATCAGGTCCTACAGTGCCAAGACCACAGCCATACAACCCAGAAAATATACAATAGCTAAGGTTAGATTATTGGTTTTAAGTTTGAGAATAAAATGGCTAACATTCAATATTATGGGACTGTCTGGAAAATATTTGCTTTGACTCTAATAAATTATGCCAAGGACTGATAGCTTTCCCAGACACTCTAAGCCCCAGGATTGGATCCAGACTACTTCCATGGTCACAAAGATTCCTATCCACACAACCTTTCCCCTCCCACAGCAGTCTGGAATTACCCCCTGAAATTATGGTCTTGGGAGCCCCTGTCTCCATAGAAGTAGGATCAGGGAGGAGATTGCTATGGGAAAGGGGAAGTAAGAAAATCATGTTTCATGGGTGGAAATCTTTGTGCCCACAGAAATGTTTGTCTGGATCCAAGCCTAAAACTGGAAACACCAATCATACCTGCATTGTACTGAAAGCCATGACCCCACACTCATACTGAACCCCTCTTCACAGAGACCAAGTTGACAAAGACATCACAGACACAAAATAATGTATAAAAAAAGGTCTTGCCCATTAGACTTACAAATTCAGCTGGTTACCTGCATATCAGAAAGCTGAACAACGGCGAGGTCTACGGCACAACAATGGCGGATGCCTTTCCCAGTTCTCTGGGAAGGCGCACTGCACAGCTGCGGGGGGGGGGAGAGGTCCCACTGGATCGGCACCCCCACGAGAGTTCGGGGGGAACTCCCAGGCCATAGGGCTGTTGAGGGTGAGCCTCTTTTCCTGCTAACTGCAGGGAGATGGAGGCTCCCCTCTGCCTTGACGGTCCCTCTCGCTGACTGTGTCCTCTTAGCGAGGCCATAAGCTGTGTCGATTTGGTCAAGCACAGGAGATCTAGCAGAGGAGAGATCAAGAGCGTGGTCAAGATAAAGACCAACAATGAACTGTGAGTTAAGGAGCGAACTGTGAGTTAAAATGAGCAATTTGTCTTAAGAAGAGAAAATCCCCCCCCCCAAGAAAAAACTTTTTGAGCGATCAGAATCATGCTGGGAGAGGAACGTCTCTCAGATGCATATACATAAATGGAGGAAGGGGGGGAGAGAGAAACTATTGTAAATCATTTGGTGAGAGCCAGTTTGGTGTAGTGGTTAAGTGTGTGGACTCTAATCTGGGAGAACCGGGTTTGATTCCCCCACTCCTCCACTTGCACCTGCTGATGTGACCTTGGGTCAGTCACAAGCTCTGGCACAGCTGTCCTTGAAAAAGAGCAGTTTGTGTCGGAGTTCTCTCAGCCCCACCCACCTCACAGGGTGTCTGTTGTGGGGAGGGGAAGGGAAAGGAGTTTGTAAGCCGCTCTGAGACTCCAAGTGAAGGGCGGGGTATAAATCCAATCTCTTCTCTTCTTCTTCTTCTAAATGGATACTTTGAAGTGAAATCCCCCCCGAAACCCCTTAAGCGATTGGAGAGGGATGCCTCTCTGACACATTTACATAAACGGAGGAGAAGGGGAAGGGAGAGGGGGTCATAAACGGATACTTCTGAAAGACTTTATTTATAAGCATACAAGCCTGTTGTGGGAGATATCCATGAGCATTTAAGCGACAAACAGTGTATATGCGATTTTCAGAGCCAAGAAGAAAGTGATTTTATTGAAAATAAAGCATTAAAATGGCAGGCACTCCAAAAAAGAATGCAAAAACAACTCTGAGAAGAAGGGAAGTAGATGTCATTGCACTTGTAACGGAAGCCACTAAGCCGATTCTGGAGCAACTTGCTGGTATTAACCAGCAGTTTGCCAAGATAAATCAACAATTTGTCCCAGCAGCTCCAGTTGGCAACAATAGCAGAAAAAATGGATCTGAGGGTTTTCAAAGCGAAAGAGATGGACACTAAATTAAACAGCGATCTCAGTGAGAAAAGGAGAAAAAGCACAAGAGGAAGATTTACAAGGACTTAACCCCTTCCTTGCAAGTGTTCTTAGAAAGTGTAATCTTAAATCTTACTGAGAAAAAACAGCTTGATTTTCCCTTCACAAATTAGAAACCTTTGAGATGCCACTGGGCCCTGAGGGTGAGACCAGAGAGGAAGAGGATTGGCAGTTTTATCCCTTTGAAGACAGAGGAAGACTGGGCTGCAGAATTTGGAGTGAACGTCTAAGAAGCTATTAAGATTTTAGAGAGTTTTAGTATAGATGTAAAGGTGGAAGGACTCTGGAAATTGCCTTTATGAAGTGAGTTGAAGGAGATGCTCGGGAAATCTTCTCATAACAAGTAACAAATTAATATATAAGCTTAGATAGACAGGTTCTCACAAAGTATATTGTTTATTAACAGACTTTTTTAAAATTACTAACGGTAGTTTAACAGGGAATGATCTCCTAACCTTGGGTTTTTAGTTTAGCGTGGGTTGCTTTTCTTTTTTCCCTAGTTGTAGTTACCCTATCCCTATTTTTTCTTGGTAGTTTTTGTAGTATTAAAAAAAATAAAAAATCCCCTCCAGGGGCTTAAAAAAGAAAAGAAAGAAAGCTGAAGCAACCATTGAAAAAAGGCCAATGATGTGAAAGTTACACCTATTTTCTTGTGTGTTTTCATTCATTTATTTACTTCATTTACTTCATGTGTAGTCTGCCTTTTTCACTGAAACTCCAAATTACAAAAAAAAAAAAAATCCAGACAACACGAAACAGTGTAAGAGAACTAAGATTACAGAATTAGAAACTACCAAGCAGGGGACCTGCAGGGACTTGCAGGAGACAGGCATCTAATTTTCCATTTTCCCACTATTTCCTTTTTCCCTCCTCTGAAAGCTTTATAATCTCTACTGCCTCCTGCTCTCCTTCCCACCCACCAGCCAACCTACCTTTATTTCCCCTGCTGCCTTCAGTTCTTTCTGGCAGCTTCTCCATGGGAAAAGTCAGGTAGAGCTGTACAGTGCTGGGCACAGTGCCTGGCTGAGTTCTGTGATGCAGCACTCACAAGAACTTGCAAAGGGCTCCTCAGTTTCCCTTGTATCCTTCTCACCAAACTATTTTCTCTTTTCTTCCTTCTGGCTGCCATCATATCCTAAGCTTTCTCTGTTTCCTTACAGATGCTGCTTCTATTAATTTGGGGGTTTAACTTCCCAGATTTTTTTGGTGGTTTCCCCCCCAAGATTTCAGATTTTTCTGCAGACTTGGGGCTTTCCTGTTCATGGCTCCAATCTCTGTATTTAAGCACCCACAGATTCAGCTCCATTGAGAATTAGATACATTGATGCAGACAAAAAACTGTCTTAAGGCATGAATTACTATTAACAATTTAACAAGTGACGAGAAGCTAAACCCACCGCTGAAATGGGTCACAGCCGTTTAAACCTAACAGGTGAGCTGTGGACCTGCACGCTTTGGTGTTAGGTTTAAATGGCCAGAGCAGCCAAACGGAACCAGACAAAAGTGCGGTAAATGTTCAGGGAAGGCGCCTTCCCCGAACATCAGGTCAGGGCCTCTGAACTGGGCCAAGTTCATGCCAAACTTTGGCTTGTGAACTGGTCCATGGCCATCACTAGAGCACCCCACCTCAAAGTGTCTCTCACTGGTGTTAACCAAGTCACTGGGTGTGGTCACCAGCATCTTCTCCTAAGGAAATATACATCCCATGGAGGGTTCTTTGTTTCTGAGCCACATTTCAGCAGCATTTCTTCTGGTGCAGCACCATATCCAGTAATCACCATACAGCCATGAATGTGGCCCACAGCTTGTCCAGTATTGGTAGCTGGTGGCCTGTGGTCAGCTTGGTTTGGGGAAAAGATATGAAGGTCTACAGTCGATCAAACATAACTTTACTCACTTTTGCTAAATCATTCTCAGGGAACGTCACTCAACAGCAAGCAAGCAGCATCTGTGTTATCAGAGAAAACATCAATCCTTGATAGTTCAGAGGATTCTGATATCACTTGGGAGTTCCCACCCACCCTACCCTATTCTTTGAAGAAAATAAAAGAGGTTCTTTTTTTCTCCCTTATAAGCACTTACGCTGGAGGAAGAGAAAACTGTAATCATGAAGGCATTCTGCCCAACTGGAGAACAAAGACCTCAGGAAGAATTCATTCTAACAAGACGCTGCTTTGAGAGCAAAGACAATTTTATTTTCTTGCATGTTTGCAACCAATAATTATGCGTAAGAATGACAACCCTGCAGATCTTGAAGGAACAAATCAATCATCGTCCTTCAATAATACATTTCGCAAATACTTTGTAAGAGTGTGAAACAAAATGACAAATATAAAAATGATTGAAAGAAGTACATGCATTCCAGCATATAACAGAATGTTATTCCCTACCACCCACTCATACCTGTTGGGACAGTTACCACTCCATCATGACTGGATCCTGCTTCAGTGGACAGATCTCCCTCCTTTATTTAGCAGGTACCAGTCCCATAATCTTCCCCCCAAGAGTACCCCTTTCTTTTAATTGTCACTGACAGGATAATTACAGAGATGGCTGGGAGCAGCCAGATATTTATCCATCATCCCAGGATGCATTTCTTTTGAGAATCAATTTCACATGAACCTTTGTGTTGAACATTAAGGACCACTATTCCTGTTAGAACTCTTCGGGAGATTTTGGCTGGAAATAGGGTATAACAAGCAGGGGACCCACAAGGACCTGCAGGGAGTATGTCATTTTGCCCTCTCCCACTGTTTCCCATTTCCCTTTTCTGAAAGCTCTTATAACTTTTCCTCTTTTCCTCCTTCCTTTCCTCCTTCCAACACACCAGACAACCTACCTGCACATGGCCCCTGTCTTCAGCTTTCCTTCCTTCTCTGCCCTGGTGGTAAGAATGCCAGGTGGCACCTGGCAACTGGAAGGGGACAGGGGGGACTTACCAGGAGTGGGGGGGGGGAGGCCCAGCTGACACTGAGGAATGTGCAATGACAATTCTGATATGACCCAGAAGTGATGTCATCATACAGCGACATTGGGTTATGCTTTGGTATTTGGGCAAGAACTCTATGGTAAATTTGGCTTCTACCATAGAGTTTTTGTCCAAACACCAGAGTGTCACCCCAACGTGATGGCATCACTTCCAAGTCTTGTTGGAACTGATGTAGACAAATCTGTGTAACGTTAACTGGTTCTCACTCTTTTTTGGGGTAAGTCCCCCCTGCCAGCCAACTGATTGGCAATGAGGCAGTGGACTCTGAAGGTGGGGGACCCCGCCTCCACTGGGGGGTCTGGCAACCATATCTGGTATCCTCTCCCTGAGAAAACTTTGTGGGTCTGGCCACCAGGCTCAGGCTCAGCCAGATCCAGTTCCCTGGTGGGGAATTCACAAGGACTTGTGAGGGGCATCTCACCCTTCATGACAGAGTGGGGATCTGAACCTGGGTCTCCCAAATCCTATTTGGAAACTCTAACCCCTGCACCATGCATTTCTTTTGAGAATCTCTCAGCTGTTTCGGGCTGTCTTGTGCAGTTCTTTTAAATTTTAAAGGGACTGCACAAGACAGGCTGAAAAACAGTTTAGTAGCAGGGAGCACCTGCTCCCCACCACTCAGTTGTTTTTGCAGATTCCAAGGGGAACAGGAAGCAGGGGGCTAAAGGGACTTGAAGTTCCTTTAAACCTCTGTTTCCTGCTGTATGTACCACAAACTGCTTTAAAAGTTTGTGGAAGTTTGTGACAGTAGACCCGTCATGATCTTCAGTTTGTGATTAATTTTTCTTCATGGTTCGGTTCGTACCCATCTCTAAGCAAATCTGCATTTGCTTCGTAAAGCTGTTCTGTGCTGCTGTGGCTCCGACTTCCCATTTGGTTCAGTATAAAGCTCTCCTCTGTCTGCATCAGGATGCAAGCTCCTTAGGGAGAGCGCACACGAGAGGGTGGAGGAGCAGCCTCCCAGGGGCACCGGTAGGTGCTGCACTGCGGGGAGGAAACAGCACCTGTGACCCCCAACACACAGAAAGTAAAAGGGGTGACCTGGGGGAGGGGCAGGAAAGATGGAACAAGTTGGGTAAAAAACACAAAACACACAGCAGGTTGCCACACAGGGCGTTCTAATGACTGCCCCAGGAAATAGCAAATGGTTCAGGGGTGTGCGTGATTCCCCCCACCCCAATATGATCACAGAAAAATGTTCCCTGGTTGCTTTTAAATGCAGACAACTGAATTTTCAGCTAACTTGTTTCCTTTGTGACAATTTGCGTATCTCCTTAGAAAAGATGGGGGGGGAGCATTCAGCTCCAGTTGTCTGCTTTTTGCTCACAGCGGCCCGACGTTGAGGAGGAGCAGCTGTGCCTCCTTAAAACCACATTCAGATAAGGCAGTGAGATACTGTAGTGACATTGGCGTCACTACTAAATGGCAATAAAATGATGCAGACAGCTGATGCTGAGATGAAACAACAGGAGAGTGGATGTGGCATCAAATGTAGACAATAATTTGTGAGACGATGTGAGATCATTTGCACAATGGTGGGAAATACCAATGCAGATTGGACCTCTATTAAATTATCTGTGATTTCTGATGGATAAACCATGGTTCAGAATCAACATATAAATAATATATAAATAAATATATAAATAAATATAAAATAAATAACTATATCTGATAGTCAGTATGGTATCATCTGCAGATCTTTAAATCTGCAAATCAGGGCCATATTGAGACACAAAACATTATTCTACAGGGGATGGCCAAGGTATGCAGAGAAATCTGATAGTTTACCAAAAGAAATGGAGGGGGGATTAATTGCTCCCCAAACACAGGAACATTGTTTGTACTTGCAGGGAGGAGGAGGAGCCAGATGAACCCAACAAAAAGCCTGGATGCTGCCTCAAGCATTGTCACTACCGTTGCCTCTCCTTGGCTGGTGAGTGGGTGGGGGAGGAAGAGCAGAAGCCATCACTGCCCTCACCTCACAAAGGTCAAGGAGGAGGAGAACAGGAGGAAGAGTATGAAAACCACAACCCCCTACTGCTGCCAATTTCCTAGCAGCAGCACTGGTAGGGTTGCCAACTCAACTCACCCGTTGCAGCGGGGGAGCCGAGCTGGGGTCCGGGAGCTCCGTCGGGGTGCGTGCTGACGTTGTGGGCATGTGATGTGCTGACGTGCCAGAAGTGACATGTGACGTGCTGACGTTGGGGGCGTGGCCGAGCTCGTCGGGGGGAAAAACCATATGGTTTTCCCCCGATGAATTTGGCCACGCCCCCAACATCGCCGACGTGGCTGCGTCACCTCTGGTGGCGCAGCTTCGGGGGTGGGGTTCCTCCCGGGCCGGAATTCCTCCGCGCCGGAAATCGGGCCTCAGAAGCGGGGGATTCCCCGCCCCCTGGCCCGATTTGGCAACCCTAAGCACTGGAGATAAGTGGAGAAGGAGATGCAAGAGCCATTGCCAATCCCTCTGCCACTCCTGCTGCTCCCTCCATGACTACCATGGCTGTGGCATTGGAGGTGGGTACGAGAAGAGCTGGAGCCAGAGTTGCAGACTATAGAGAGAAGTTCCCCTGGAGAAAATGGCTGCTTGGGAGGGTGGACTGTACGGCATCACATCTATGCTTAGGTCTTTCCCTTTTCCAAACCCCGTCATCCCCAAGGGCCACCTCAAATCTCCTGGAACGTCCCAGCCTGGAACTGGCAACCTGACTGTGGTGGGAGATGGCAGGGGCTATTCTCTTGGGTCTTTTTGATCAGCCCTTGTAGAAATAGTATGAGTGTTCACAGGAAAAACAGAATAAATGAGCATTACACTCATGCTGGTGAGGACTGGGAAGAGTAATTTACAGGAAAGGGAGTTCCCAGTCAGCTCTTATCTGTTTAAAGAAGAAGCAGAAGCAGAAGAAGAGATTGGATTTTTACCCCGCCCTTCACTACCCAAAGGAGTCTCAGAGCGGCTTACAAACTCCTTTCCCTTCCCCTCCCCACAACAGTCACCCTGTAAGGTAGGTGGGGCTGAGAGAGCTCTGACAGAAACTGCTCTTTTTCAAGGACAGCTCTTGTCAGAACTATGGCTTGCCCAAGGTCATCCAGCAGGTGCAAGTGGAGGAATGGGGAATCAAACCCGGTTCTCCCAGATTAGAGTCCACGCACTTATTCACTACACCAAACTGGCACTACACCAAGACCCATCCAAAGGGATTATTTGCTCCTTGACTCTTCAGAAATGTAAAGGTTTTGGTCTGAGGAGAAGGGGACCATTGGGGAGGGGAAATTCCCAAAGAAACATCCTGTTGAATGCTCATAAATGCCCATGAAACAATCCTGAGCACTCCACAAGGAACCTTGCCGGGGGGGGGGGACGAATGGCTTTGGTTTGAGCATAAGCATATTTGCCCATATTTGTAGGAAGTCTCTGCTTTGAAGAGCTGTACAACCTTGGATGTCTGTGAGGCAGATAAAGAGTGGGTGATCAAAATGACATCGTTTCTGCTTTACAGACAGCGTGATTCATACAACTTGCATAAGCTCCCGAAGGAAATCTATGGCAGAGAAATGAACTTCAGCAGTGAATGCCTGAAAGTAGTTCTAGCGCCTTGACCTCATAGCTGTCTTTTATCTCAAGAGTCTTGATTAGGAAAGACGCTCCAGTCAACCCACATGCATAATGTATTTAATTGTATAATTTGGACCCCGTGAAAAATCTCTGGAATGTAAGGTCTTGCCTAACAGTTGTTGAACTGATCTATGCTAAATCTGCACAATGGGCATGCCACGTTGTTGAGTAAAGGGCAAACATGCACTCTAAGTGTGAAGATGCAGTTTTAGAGGGTAATGGGATGCACGGAACAGTTCTGTAAATAGTGTCACTGTACCTTTAAGGGGCTCTTCAGGTTTCTCTGCTTTGGCCTAGCTGCAGTTCTACCTTGGTGGTTGAAGTTAGCTGTGTGCTCTAGGCCTGGTTGTCTTGTGAGTAGTAGTTGTTCAGTAGTTATCCTTGTAACCACTTATTTTAGTCTCCAGTGTAATTAGTTGAGCCCTCAGGGTTGCCAGACTCCTGGTGGGGCCTGGGGATTTCTTGGAATTATAACTGATCTCTACACTACAGTTATAAGTTCCTCTGGAGAAAATGTAGGGTGGCCAACCTCCAAGTAGTGACTGGAGATCTCCTGCTATTACAACTGATCTCCAGGTGACAGAGATCAGCTCAACTGGAGAAAATGGCTGCTTTGGAAGTGGACTCTGTGCCCATTGGAGTACTTCACCTCCCCAAACCCCACCTTTCTCAAGCTCCACCCAAATCAACCCTAAATGGCTCCTTTGGAAAGTGGACTCTGTGGCATTATACTCTGCTGAGTGGACTCTGTGGCATTATACTCTCTCCAAACTCTGCCCACCCCAGGGTCTACCCCAAAATCTCCAGGTATTTCCCAACCCGGAGCTGGCCACCCTACTCCCCTGGCTGGCAGGGGGGAAATGGCACCCAAACCAGGGGAGAGACAGCAGCTGATATGTGCTTGGAGGTAACATAAGCGTCATAAAACCCAGAGCTTTGCTCAGAGCATCTCAGTATCACCTTTTTTTTTTTTTTTTTACTTTATTGTCATTGTACATAGTACAACGAAATTAAGGTGCAATCATTCGGTGATCTACAAGCATACTCATATACACTCACACAACCATTAGGGTTCACATTGCAACTTAACCACCAATGTCAACAAAATGTCAACAAAACCACCAAATTCCAATTCATACAGCATTTAAAGCACCTGTGATGTGCTGACATAATTTCTGGTGCTCACAGAAAGTGGTGGTGTCGCACATTGCCAGTGATGTCAGGATGTTGCTGGCAAGGGTCTCCAACCACCTGCTAAGTCCCCCCACCAGTTGCCAGGGGGGGGTTCAGATCTCTCTCCTGCAGAACAGTTGGTTCAGAGGTAAAGGGGACCAACATTTTACCATGGAAGAGGAATGCAGACATTGGCTCAGCAACAAGACCACACACAACTGCATATTCACAGACAGCATTCTTATAGCTCCCCAGTAGCTCACGGGGCAAAGCAGGACCCATAGGTTTGAATCCCACCAAGAGAAGTCCTGGCAAGGATTCAAATTTTGCCTTTTGAGCAGCAAGGACCTGATGAGAAGCAAGAAAAAGCAGAACTTCACGTAACTCTACAACAGTTCTCTAACCACACAATGGAAAAACCATTGGTGCTTAGGGGGATTGGTAAACCTGGGATCCTTCCCCTCCCTTTTCCTGCAAATAGTGGACAGCCTCAACTCCATCCCAGTATGAGTCTCCTCCCCTGCTGAAGATAGCTGAATTCAGTCAGAAGCAGAGGGTGGGAACCAACAGGGACACTGCTGTCAAACAGTCCACATATTTATTGAACAGCATCATTGAGCACACATGAAGCTGCCGTATACTGAATAAGACCTTTGGTCCATCAAGATCAGTATTGTCTATTCAGACTGGCAGCGGCTCTCCAGGGTCTCAGGCTGAAGTCTTTCACATCACCTTCTGCCTCGTCCTTTTAACTAAAGATGCCAGGGATTGAGCTCGGGACCTTCTGCATGCAAGGCAGTGGCTCTTCCAGTGGGCCACAGCCAGTGTTCCCTCTAAGCTGAGTTAGTGTGAGCTAGCTCACAGTTTTTTAGCTTCCATCTCACAGATTTTTGTCTTAGCTCAGGAAGGATGGCTCCAGAGCAAACTAATTTATACAGTAGCCAAATTGCTCGCTCTCAATTTTAATGCCAGTAGCTCACAAAGTAGATTTTTTTGCTCACAAGATTCCACAGCTTAGAGGGAACATTGGCCACAGCCCTTCCCCATCATTCTGAAAGCAAAGCAAATGAATGGGGTAGCCAGCTGTCTTTCTCCACCAAGGCTCCCATGACTTTGCAAGCTCCACTGACTGAATCACAGGTAGAGATGTCCCTGTGTGCCCAATGAGGGAGAGGAATAAATGTGCTGATCAAACAACCGAATGCATCTTGTGGTACAAGAGCTAGGATAGGGCAAGAGAGTCAAGCAAAGCACAACAGAATAGCTAGCTAGATGAACACTGTGGGTCACATTGTAGACTCAGTACATGGTTGGTGTTGCGCTGTGAATAGACTCCATCGTGACTTACACCATTGTCGGATGTCTGCCTGCAAAAGAGCCCAAAGGGACACACTGAAATATTCCTAGCACGCAAAGTGTTGCCACTTAGAACTATATTGCTGTTTGTACCATGCTACATCCAACGTTGGGTTGCCAAGTACGGCTTGGGAAGTGCCTGAGATCTGGGAGTGGTGGCTGGGGGGGGCAGAGTTTGAGAAGAGGAGGGGACTCAGAAGGGATGTGGAAGTGATGCTACAGACTCTGCCTTCCAGCGCTGCCATTTTCTCCAGGTGAACTGATCTTCAGTCATCTGGAGATCAGCTGTCATTCTAGGAGAACTCAAGGTCCCACCTGGACCTTTAGTGACAACACATGGATGTCAGGCACAGAAGATGCGTACCTATTTTGCCGTCTCAAGACGTCTGTTTCTTCTCTCCAGTTGTATTAGTTCTGCTAACATCTGGCATTTATTTTTAAGACGAAAAGTTAATTCTCTGATCCTAGTGCCAAAGCTGTGTGCAGCACCCTAAAGACATTTTCTTTAACAAGAGTCTTGACCGTTCGGTGCTTCCCTGAGATATTTCTTCATCATGATTTGAAAGCACTGCAAAAAGAAAGACGGGAAAAAAATATTCCTTTGAAGTACTGTGGCCATCTTTAGGCACTTTGTGAATGCTCATGTCTTCTTTGATGTGCCCCCCCCTTTTTTGTATGTTACAGAGCAATGCGAACTTCTATCGATGTCCTCGGATATTGATAGAGGAAGGGGAACCTGTTTAGGGGCCTGTAGAATTTGACCTCTTGGTCCGATCTACTTGAAACTGGGCTGGTCTTTAGGGGATGGACAGCACTAGTTCTGGTGCAGTTTTGGTGGCATTTAACAAGCAGCCACTTTAACCCCTCTGGAAAAAGTTCCCCATAGGTAATAATAGCAGAGCCGTAATTCTTCTTCCCTTCCTCATTCCTCACTTTGTGAAAGGAAACTAACAACAGACCACAACAAGGCAGCATGGCAAATGCACAGTTCTCAGAGGAAAGGTAATTTTTTTAAATTGTCAGTCAGTCCCTGAAAGAGTAGGAAAATGAAATGAATGCAGACAGAAGTTCTTATTTTGTTTTTTGTTTTTTAATTCCTGGTGGCCACTGCCATTCCTCCCAATAGGAACTGATGGAAAGAAATGCATCTGTGCCAAGAGACCCTGCTTTGGGGGTCTGTAAAATCGAAAATCTTTGTTCAATCTGCTTGAAACTTTAGGGATCTTTAAATTAGAGGGAGGGCTATGTTCTGTGCAAGTTTGGTGGCATTTATCTTTTTATAAAAGTGTCCCAGATCCTCAGATTGGTTTCCCCATTGAAAATAATGGTATGGAAATTCCGGGACCTGAATAACCCCACAGAGTTGAATCCCAAACCAGTATTGTCCTACCCCCAAACCAGTAATCTCAGTACCCCCCCCCCAGTCTGAAATTATGCCCCCCCTCTGAACACACCCACATCATTCCTTTTTGCCTTCCCTGCTAGTGGAGATGTGACGTTGGAACAGGAAACCTGGTATTATGGTATCATGACACAAATGAGTGTGCCTAAATGGTACTGGAGAGGTTGAGAATTCAGCACAGCACTGTCATTTTCATTTCAACTAGTTCTGCCCTGAGGCACCAGGTTAAAAGGTATTACAAAATAAAATAGCCCTGAGAGTGCAAAACATGATCAAGAGGTTTTATGGAATGATTTTCCCATTTCCAGGTCTCAAAAAAAAATTGCCATCTAACAGAATGTCTAACAACAACAAAACCATAACAACCAATCAGCACAATACGGTTGGATGGATTTAGTAATCTGACAGGGCTGCCAGATTCCCTGGAAAAGGCAGGGGGTTGCCTGCTTTAGGGGTCCCAATCCACTGGCCCAGATCTGGTCTGTGGGGGGACCCCCACCCCCAAAGTGCCTGGACTGGGCCAATGTGCCTGGCATGATGACATCACCCGGAGTTGACATCATTGCACCGAGCATGTTGCCGGGGGCGCTCTAGCATTCAGCCTGAAAACTCTATGGTATCATAGAGTTTCTAGCCGAATGCTAGAGTATTCCCCTGGTGATGTGCCTAGTGTGATGATGTCACTTTTCAGTGATGTTGTTGCAGCATGCGGGATATGCACGCATGTCAGAAAATCCCAGGAGGAGAGCTTCCCTCCCCCACCCCACCCCCCGCCGCCAGAAAAGGGTAGGGACCTGGCAACCCTGTAATCTGCTGGCACAAAAATCATGGCTCTTCCCCACTTTCTTCTTTCCTCAACACCCATTTCTGACCCCAGGAAAGGTGATTCCCAGGGTTGCAGGACATCTGTGGAGTAATAGCCATGCACAGCAGTGTGTGTGTGTGTGGGAGAAATAGCAGGAAAAATAATTTTGCCCTCTTCTGCCTCCAAACAGCAACCCAGTCATCCACATGGCTATTATTCCATACAGGTCCCACGCCCCAAGTAATCAGCTCCACCAGGATCAGATATGACAAGTGAGGAGAGGGGAAAGTAGGGGAAATTCATGTCTGTTCCTTCCACTGATGGATCACTGTATCTGATCCAATAAAAGCAATTAAATTTTAAGAAATCGCATAGGTAGTGTGTGAACTTGCTGGAATACACAAGGTCTATAGTGCACCTACTTGAAGCAGATCAGAAGACCAGCCTATAGGGGACAGCAGAAGGACTGCTAGTTAGCATGGCTAGATTAGGGACTTCCCACAGTTTCAAGTTATGTCCTCCGTGTCTCCCGCTTGACTCTTTGGAGACTTCCTGCTCCAGCTGAGCCCCCCACCTTTGTTCCTGTCTCTCGCAGCAGTTAGTCAGTTAGTTAAGCCTCTCTCCCTCTCCTCTGTTCTATCAGAGTTTATTTCTTCTTTAATAAACCGACTTACTTTATTTAAACAGTTGGTGCTCCATTCCTCTGCATGTTTAAACTCTGCCAACACATGTAACACATTAATCTAACTTAATATAATAATTGTGTACCATCAAGTTTCAACTGACTCATGGTTACCCCCTGAACCAGAAGGTTTTCAAAGCAAGAGATGAGCAGAGGTCGTTTGCCATTGTTTGCCTCTGCACAGCAACTTCCAGCCTTCCTCAGTGCTCTCCCACCCAAGTTCTAACCAGGGCTGACTGCTTAGTTTCCAAGCTCTGGCAAAGAACTATCGGGTTGCTGAATCTAAAGTATGATCTGTGGAATCTAGAGCTTGTTTAGCATTTTTGTCTGACAGAAATTCAGGCATTGTAATTGATCATGTGGAATAATTCTTTGGCTGCGTCCACACATGGCTGGGCATTAAAGTGTTATGTGAAATAACAATCACTCACAACTCGATTTCCCTGTGTGGACAGGACAATTCAGGAGGTGAATGATTACTGTAGCACCATCATAGCATAATGGCCAACAAGTCAGCTTCTATATGCTGGTTATAACTTCCAACTGAAGGCTGTGCTACACCACTGTTGTGTTTTTTTAGTGGATTTATTTCTGTGAAGTTAAGCACCGGCATTTTTTACATAATGTGCTAAGCTACTGAACAGCAGGACTGTTTCTTACACTGCACACATTATAATACATTTTTGATTCTAAGGGAAGGTGAGAGGGGTGTGAATTAAGTGCCAAATGTTCCTAAACTATTGTGTCAAGGTACAAAAAAATCTAAAGACAAAGAATGTGACTCGTGTACCCCAAAGAAGGGTACGTAGTACCTATAAATGGGTCAATTTCAGTAAAAAGGTCTGCCTAGAAGCTTGCTTTGGTCACAAAGCATGCAAAAAGTAGTGCTAACAATAGATCCTGACCGCCCATCTTTGCCCTGTCAGTCCTTGAAATGACAACAGTGTTTCCAGAAATAAATTGGTAAATACACTTTTCATCAAGGAGACATTCTTGGCAATACTGAATTCTGCACCAGTCATGCCACTTAGTGTGCTGGTGATGAGATTTTAGATAAAACAAAGGTGAGCTGCCTCCAAAGGTGCCATGCTGTCCCACCACCATGGGATCTCGATCCCTGGTGTGTTAATCAGTGCATAATAATACTGAACTAGACTCAGCACTACTTTGAGCTACAGTGGTTTTTGCCTTTTGTCAAAAGCAGAATTCAAGGTGAATGTAGAGGCCTCTGCTCCAGTAAAATGTCTAAGGAACTCTGAGGAAAATTCAGAGAGTTCAAACAAGTATCCTTAGGTTGTCAATGAATTCCACTTGAAACAAAAATGTATGTGAATTTGGAGGCATTCTTTGAGCAAAACTTTGGTGGAATTTCAAGGGAAGTGAAAAAATTATGCATGTACAATGAGGCCTCCTTCCGCTTCTCTCTGTTTTCTTACATTTTCCTTGTGAGTGCTTTCCTCTTCCTTGTTTTGAGATAGGGCTCATTGTGCAATTTTGGCAATTTATTTTATGTCATTTTATGCACTGTGGTTTTTTATCCAGACTGGGCTTGTGAAGATGGCCGAGGGGAGGATGGGCATCTGTGCCATTTTCTTGACCTGAAATGGCTGGGGGGGGGGGTGCAATTTGCCCATCTTTGAAAGTGCATGGTTCAGTTCCAAAGATGGGCACATTATTCCCTCGCCAACTGTTTCAGCTTGGGAAAATGGTGTAGGGGGGAAGGCAGGAACCCCTCTTTCCTCTCTTCCATTGTCCTAAACCTAATCAGGTTCATTGGAACTTAAAAAGTGCTTTTCCGCCCAGATACTGTGTGAATGCAGGCACAGTGCCTGTATCTGATGAAGGGAGCTTTGACTCTCAAAAGCTCATCTCCCCCCAAATGTCACTGATGTCTAAGGCGCTACTGGGCTCAAATCTAGCTTTTCTACTGCAGACCAACACAGCTACCTTTGGAAACTTTACTCATTAAAAAACATAACGTAGTTTGGCCCACTGTCTGACCATTCAGGAGCAAAACCAGGCATCAAACTTACCATCAATCCAGGGGTCATTTCGTAGAAAAAGAGCTAGGGGAACTCATTAGCATAACTCATTAGCATATGCCACACCCCCTGACATCAGGGGCCCGGCGGTGGACCTGCAAGGCCAGCGGGAGTGCGAGGAAGCCCCACCAAGGCCCTCCCTGGCCCCAGGCAGGCAGGGGTGGGGAGAGGCAGGGAGGAAGCAACTTACCCTCCCTCTTCTCCTGCCTCCTCCTGGCTGAATGAGGGCTGGAAGCGGGGCGGCCGGAAGCAGGGGGCGGGGCTTCGTCATGTGTCCCGCCCCCTGCACCTCACCCGGGGGGACTGCATTCCCCCGCGTTCCCCCCCGAAATGACCTCTGGATTTTACTATTGAACCGGGGTGTTTTTAGGGCTGCCAGCATCCAGGTGGGACCACCTACAGGTCTCACAGATTTAGAGCTGACCTCCAGACTACAGAGATCAGTTCCCCTGGTGAAAATGCCTGTTCTGGAGGAGGGATTCTATGACCCCGCTGGGGTGCCTCCCCTGCCCAAACCCTGCCCTCACCAGGCTTTAGGGTTGCCAAATCCAATCTTTTCCCTGCTGGGGGGGATTAGGGGGCATTCCAAGAGGAGGTGTGGCCACCCCAGCATGATGACATCACTCTGTGTGATGTCATCATGTTTCCGCTTCCCCCCCCTACCATTTAAAGGGAAACTTCCCTTGGGAAAAGCGGGAACCAGGCACTCCTGCCTTACAAGAGGTGATCTTGCCTCTTGCAAGGCAGGAGCCGACGGCCCCTGCTTGAGCATGCAGCCCACAGCATAGGCGTAATCTGCGGGGGGGGCTTCAGCCCCCGCCGAAATTCCCAGGAAGGGGCTCAGCCTCCCCTGGGGGCAGGGGTCTTTTGGCGCCGGAGTAAAGCCCGCGCCTGCTCCTCCGGGCCAGCCCCGCCCCGCCTGCGTGCCCAAAGTTCGCGCCGCTGCGCTGCTACGCCTGAGCGGTTTTACGCGGTGCTGAAACGTGATCGTTTACCGGGGCAGAAGCAGGACTTGGCAGCGGGTGAATTTGGCTTGCATGGAGGGCGGGGGCTGGGTTTCTCCCCTTCTTTCCCTCCTTCCCTTTATTTTTGCAGAGTCCCTAAGCGTGGCGTGGCGGGAGGAGGGGGGGCTGGTGCCGGCGCCCACTTTCCCCGGCGCGTCTTCGCTGCTCCGCAGAGCGGGGCTCATCCTGCAGGCAGCTCCCCAAAGCGGCTCCTCACCTCAGCTTAAGTGCGCTCCGCTGCTTGCCAGCTCGCCCATGTCCTGGAGAGCCCCGCGGCCAGTCCGAGGAGGCGATGACCCACCGAGCGAGGGAGGGAAGGAGGGAGAGCG
>NW_015172571.1:521367-536762 GCF_001447785.1 Gekko japonicus
TGCTCATTGCAGCATTTTCCTCCCAGCCTGCTTCACTTCCTGCACTGGAGCCTTGTGGGGAGGGAATACAGAAATAAAACTGCCTGAGTCAACAGAGGTTCAGGGGCAGAAGGGGGACAGGGCTACAAGATTTGCAAGGAAACCATTGCAAAAGGAGATCCTCCTTGATTCTCCACCTACACTTGGAAGTAGCACGACCCATTCTGCCACCGCTGCCGCCTCCTTTCCTTGCACATGAGAACCAGTCCTGGACTGGAGACTGTTGCTGCAACCTGGCCGGGATTCCTACTGCACCATCAATACTGAGGCAGTGTTACTGGGGCTCAAGGTTTGGACTCCATTTGATCGGATGCAACCTTCAGTTGGGTGTGTGTGTGTGTGTTAGGGTTACTATACTTTGAAAAGCTAAAAAGAGGACATGTTTACTAACTGATAGATCAAGATGGGTAGCTGTGTTAGTCTGTAATGGTAGAAAAGAGCAAGAGTCCAGTAGCACCTTAAAGACTAACACGATTAACAGATTTGAGCAGATGGACAAATCAGAGGGTAAACACAGAAAAGAGGTGCTCTGAATTTACACAGCAGAGCCAGGGACCCTGCCCACCCACCCAAAGGAAAGGAGGACCTGGGGGAATTTGGTGGCCACTCACAATAGCTGCAATGTGAGCCAGCACACAGACAAAAGTTAGAGAGTATTCATAGGACATTTCCAGTCATTCAGTTTTGCCATTCAAGAGTGAACTCTTTTTCAGTCCCTTCTACAACTTTCTCAATGCATCTCTCCAAGTGGCACAGGCTGCAGAAGCATCCTGGGTGTAGGACCCCTGTCTGTCTGTGTGTTAGTTTCAAGAAGATGAGTTAATGATTAAGGAGATTTTATTTTGGGGCTCTGCTACTTGCAGATTTTCAGCATTCCTTTCATTCTGGGAAACTGGTATGAACTTCAGCTCCAAGTTTGGACTGTGTACAAAGAGGCTAATGAAAATGGATTTTAGGGTGTGTGTTTGTTAAAGAGGGGAGTTCTTCCTTTGGAGTGCAGAGACAAATCAAATGGGGGCATATAAAGTGACATTCCGCCAGAGGAGTCCGTGCTCCAGAAGCATGTTTTTGCAGAGTGGTGTTGCCACAAAGCTGTGGATCTGTGATTTTTGCAGTTCAAGCAGTTAGCATGGACATGTTATGTATTTGATGGTTGTTTGGAGTGACCCAGTACAAAAACCTTGAGGATCCATGGGGATCTGTGCTTCAGAAACATGTTTTGGCTTCATGGTGTTGCCACGAAGCTGTGGATCCATGATTTCTGTGGTTCAAGCTGTGCCCGTGGACATGATATGTGATTTGATGGTGATGTTGGGGTGACACAATTGAAAAACCCTGAGGATCCATGAGGATCCGTGCTTTGGAACCATGTTTTTGCACTTTCGTGGTACCACGCCATGGATTCGTGGAGGCATTTGTAGTGGTGCCTATAGTCTAAGACATGGTGTACAGTATGATGTTGGTTTCATTTCGTTTCAGTGTAAAAATCATATGAAATCATGAGGATCCATGCTTTGGAATCATGTTTGTGGTGCCACAAATCTGTGGATTTATTATTTTTGTGGTGCCTTCTATAGACCTGCACATGGCCTACAGTATTATTGTGGTTTTATTTCATTTCAATGTAAAAATCATATGAATTCATGAGGATCCATGTAGATCCGACTTTTACCCAGACCCCTTCTTACTGGTGCAAGAAAGCACAAAAGAGCCCTCAGTGGTGATATGATATGATAATGGCAGAAGCTCGCCAGCTCTGAGTTGGGAATACCTTGGAGATTTTTTTGGGGTGGAGCCTGAGTGGTGGGTGTCACCTTCTGACACATTTCCGGTGATGTCAGAAGGGTGTGGCCTTCTGACACACTTCCGGTGGTGTCAGGGGGTGTGGCATATGCTAATGAGTTATGCTAATGAGCTCCTGCACCTCTTTTTCTACTAAAAGACCCCTGCCCGGGGGCAACTGGTTCCAGCCACCCTTGCTCCTAGCACAGCAATGCCTCTGGCCCAGCCCCAGCCCCCCCCCCCGAGAAATTGGAAAGTCTACACCCCTGGCCCACAGCCACCCCTTTCCCTCCCCTCTCTCAAGAGAGTAGGAAGAGAGGTGGCTGCGGGTGTTCAGGTTTGGGAGCTGGGCAGCGGATTGAAACTCCCCCCCAAAAAAGTGAGTAAACCTTGCCAGACTGGGAGGTCTGGCAACCTACCAGGCTTCACCCCCAAATTCACCCTGGAATTTCCCAGCTCGGAGTTGGAAGCCCTAGGCTCTTTGCTCAAAAATATAATTGCAATTTTGCCATAAGCAACAAAATCATAAAAGGCACCATTCCAAATCTGAACAGAACCAGAGTAGTCATGAAATTCCATTAATATCCCTACTAAACATCCTTAGGCTGAGTGTGAGCATTGCATGCTCTGAATAGCAACAGTTCTGCAGAGTCCTGGACACTGAATGGTCTTTCCCCAAACCTGCTAGGTGGGAAAACTGAGTGGGAATTCCAACTTTTGGTAATTTGTGACAAATCCTTCTACCGATGGCAGTGCTAATTACAGAAAGGGCTCCCCTTAAGGTGACAGTTACAACCGTGGATTCCCTGGGAGTGGAAAAAACATTTTTTTAAAAAAAAAAATTAATTGCTAACAACACGTCATCACATTTGACAAAAATCACAGTGCAAGGATATTGTTCTCAGTAGGACCTAGCCATCTTAAAATTTAAAAAATGAAAGCGCTGCTAAAAAGCTGTCATCGTGGCGGTTTAGATGCCTAATCGCTGCCTTTTTATTATTATTATTAATATGGATTCAGACTGTTACAAAGCACCCTTGCCAAACTAATTTTGGAAGCATATATTACAAAGAGCAGGTAATTTTAACAGCATCACTCTAATTACTCTCTTTCATTATTTCAGTAACAAACAATATAATTGTTATGGGCTTAGGTGCCTGATGAGTGGCCTAGAGGCAAACCTTGTGCTCACTGATTTGAGCTTAACCTTCCCTCCCTGTCTGTCTTCCTCTCTGCCTCTCCTTCCCCATCCAGACTCATTAAGATGCAAAAAGGTGCTGAGAATAACAAAACGTGTATTTTGTTTCCCTGCAACATCATCTATCAGGCCCTGTCCTTGGAGAATCAAGCGTAATTGCAAGCACGCCTAGAAATAAAAAGGGTAGCAAGGCATATCCTGTCCTTATTCACTTAAGATAGAGAGTCTTGGAACATACTGAGATGCTTAAATCAATCGGTGTTAACACTATGCACATGCTCATGGATGCTGAACAGCAAAGAGCACTGCATAGCACTGTTCTGTCAGACAGTGTTAAGCCTTTCCTTAAGGGCTAAAACAAATTGGGGCAAATTTAGTACTGATTTCATATTTGCATGTAGAGAACTGACTATCAAATAATCAGATTCAAAATTTGTGGGATATAGCGAATTGGCATGTGTTTGGTCCCTTATATTGCATCTGGCCACTGGTCCATCAAATTCACTATTGTCTGTTCTGACTAGGCTGGCTATTTGCCTGCCTGGGATGGGCAAACCTGTCAAGAGAGAAGACATTTTAGGAATATCCCAGCTAGTTCCAGCTAAGCTTTCATTTGTTACTGTTCTCTGAATTCTCTGCAGGTATCAGCCGCCACCCCAACACCCATACTGGTGGTTATTTATCAAGGTCATCTACTCAGGCCTGTTAATTTGCTCACACAATTCAGCTGTTAATCTGGTATGGGAGGGGAGACTCCATTGATACCACCCAGAGATTGGTGAGGAGGTCAGGAGGTCAAGCTCCGGTCTCTCCATGCCTCTGTAGCCTGTTCATTTATTGCTTAGCTTTCGTTTCCTTGTACCCATTGCAATCTTCCCTTCCCTTGCCATGTAGCATTCCGGGGGGGGGGGGGTTGTGTGAGTGCTGGGGAGTAGATGCTGTAATCTTTCTTATACTGTGCCCCCAAATATTCTTCTCATGGGAAGAGACCTTGGAGATGTCTGTGCTTTGCCTAGGTCATAGGGCCACACATATCTATTCAGGTTGCCATGGTTATGCCAGATAGGTAGTTGCTGATGTGTATGAATGGGGGATTTTATACTATATCTGGATTGTTCCCACCAATATTTTCAGTTCAGACAAAAGCTCTTGAATCTACAGCAACACATCTTCAATAAAGCATTACACTGCCTATAGTGTGTGTGAAGAGTGTTTAAGCTGGGGACCTGACAGGTTATGGCTGGCAGTTTTCTATACAATATAGTATGGCACGGAAGGAAGAAGAAGAAAAGATTGGATTTATACCCCGCCCTTTGCTACCCAAGAGAGTCTCAGAGCGGCTTACAAACTCCTTTCCCTTCCCCTCCCCACAACAGACACCCTGTGAGGTGGGTGGGGCTGAGAGCTCTGACAGAAACTGCTCTTTCTCAAGAACAGCTGTGCCAGAACTATGGCTTGCTCAAGGTCATCCAGCAGGTGCAAGTAGAGGAGTGGGGAATCAAACCTGGTTCTCCCAGATTAGAGTCAGCACAACCACTACACCTTACCTATTACCCTTTCCCTCCCTACCCCTCTTTTGCTGCCAAGAAGATATTTGTATCATGCTCCAGAAATGTACACACAAGAATCATCATCACTGCTATATGACCTAAAGCAAGTAAGTGTCAGCTAGATAGCTTTAAAGTGAGGAAGTGTCAGCTACAGTGCTAGTGTGGTGTAGTGGTTAAAAGTGGGGAACTCAAATCTGGAGAACTAAGTTTGTTTCACCACTCCTCCTCCATATGAAACCTGCTGGGTGGCCTTGGGCCAGCCATGGTTCCCTCAGGACTCTCTCAGATCCACCTAATTCACAAGGTGGCTGTTGTGGGGAGAGGAAGAGAAGGCGATTGTAAACTGCTTTGAGACTCCTTTGAGTAGAGAAAAGCAAGGTATAAAAAGCAGTTTCTTCTTGTTCTTCTTTGCCACTGAATTATATGGCTTTTTTTGATACCTTTTCTTGAATTTCTTCAATGAAACCTTTTGCTTTACATTGGCCCCTGCCACACAGGGGGAAATCGCTGCGGGCAAAGTGCGGCTTTTGAAAGCCGCACCAAAAGAGAATGCGGCGGCGGGATCACACAGATCCCCTGAGCCACCACGCAGTTGCTCCCCGGCACGATCAGATGCCGGGGGAAAAAGCCACGGATGAGAGCGCGAGGCAGTTGGCTGCACATGTGTGCGCATGCGCAGTTCGGCTGGGAGCCTTGATTGCTCCTGCAGATGGGTGCGCCGGTGATCCGACGGCCGCGCTTGATGCGGCGTGTCAGGTTGGTTCTACCTTTTACTAGGTCTATTTTTAGTGCGTATTTTAGGCCTAAAGGGACGGATCGGGGACGGGTGCATGCCGATTCCCAGATGTTGCGGTGAGATCGCACCCATTTGCTGCACCACCGATCCGTCCCTCTTCCAGCCCAAAACCTCCCGTGTGACTGGGGCCTCTGTGTGGTACTCAGGGAGTTATTGAGATCAAACCAAAGTGAAACTTGGTTATGTTACACCACCAAGGCAGGGTCAGCTTTGACAAAACCCCAACCCTTGGCTCCACCAAAGTGGTGAGAAAATAGGTTAATGGTAACTAGGGATGCATGAACACCTGCTGGTTTAGCTATTGCCCTGGTTGGTGCTTGGATGGGAGAACAGTAAGTAAGTCCAGGGCTGCTATCCAGAGGCAATCAATGGCAAACCACTTCTTTCGTCTCGTGCCTTGAAAAACCTGCAGGGTCACCACAAATTGGCTGTGGCTTGATGTGGCATGATGGCACTTTCCACCACAACCTATATTGAGTGCATTACAGCAGCCTAGTCTCGTTGTTACTGTGGCATGGATCCAGGTGGACAGATCCACTGAGTCAAGTTAGGAGAACAACTTCCACCCTCCATTGCACCTGAGTTTTCCAAGAAGGCCTGGAGTTGGTCCACCACTGATTTCCCTATTACCTTACCCAGAGATGGCAAATTAGAAACTGGATGATAATTGGTCACATCTTTTTTTCCCTCTGGGGATGGTTTTTAAAGGACCACTTTTCGGATCCACACGGGTCTTGACAGGCGAAGCAGGAGGAGGTTTCATCTTCTCCACTGGCAGGTGGAGTGTGCTGTTCTGCGGCTTTGGGAAAGGCTTTTCTGCAATTGGGCGAGTAGATCTCCCAAAGCTCCTCTCCCGATGCTCCCGCATGCTTTGCGCAAGTTCAGCTGCCTCCTCTAGAGTAGACGGCCTCTGGCACCAAGGCAGCAATCTCGTCAGACAACAGGCGATAGAATTACTCAAGCACAAACAGTTCTCTTCAGCAGGTGCATAAAAGTCTTTCCATGGGACAGATCTCGAAGGCTGCCCACTGAAATCCTTTCCGAGCTGCATTTCAGAGTACTTCTACCAGCTGGCCGGATCAGCAGACTTCAGCACCGAGGACAGCTCAGGTCCCCTTGGTTGCCAGTCAGCCTGGAGATTCTGGGAATTAGCAGGCTTGCAGTGCTTGTCTGAGCCATCCCAGTACTCGTCCTGGTTCCCCACTTCATCTTTCTCCAGGGAGCAATGTTCACCCCCCACAGCCATGATTCCAAATTCCTGGCTAACACTATTTAAAATTTAAAAACTCCTTCACAGTCTACATGCATACACAGCTTTGCACAGGGTAACACACCCACGATTGTTGCTACCCGTCTCCAGTCCAGTATCCCACACGCTAAGCCACCATGTCAGGGTTTCTCCCCCTCACCCCAGTCCAGGGATGGAGAGAGAAACCAAGGGTTCAGGGACCATTAAACAAACGCCAGGAGAATGTCTGTATACTCTCCAGGCCTTACCAGTAGTCACTGCCACCAGGATCTCTTTAACTAGTCTCTGGATTTAACAAATCTAAGGAGCTGAGATCCCAGACTCCTTCCTTGCTTTATGGGTCTGGCCCACATTACCAGCTCTACACCAGGGCTGCAAACAGTTAATTACCACAGTGGTAGCCACTTTAGGCGAACGGCTTTAGGCACAAGATGCAGTCTTAGAGATCAGGTTGCAACAGAGAAAACAGGTCCAGATAATATTGATTATATATTATCTTTATTCAGTGCACAAGCATGCATATAACATGAGACTAGCAAAAGATAAGAAACAATAGATATATATAGTTTGTTCAGCTCTAGCTACACAATAGAGGCATGTCATAGTTACCAGGCTTTCAGAGGTATCAGATGAAATAGTCCAAGGTCTCACCAGGGGATCTTGACAAGGAACCCCATGGTTTTGTGGGCAGCTAGTCCAGCTTGGCTGCCTAACAGTCTCACTCCATGTTAACAGCAGTCAGTCAGTCCAAAAGAACTCTTTGTTTTCCAGAGAGAAAAACTCACTTAACTTTTCTCAACTCAACTCCTCTTTCCCATATGGATCATTGCAGATATACCCCCCCACTCCGTCACCACCAGGTATGGCCATTTCCCCAAAAGTGAGAGAGTGGGAAGGCTTTCCCATCCCTGGTTACCATGCGTTGTCAGGCAAGGTATGTTTTGATTGGCTAGGAGTTGGGCATCCCACTCCAGCCTCTGCTATTGACCATGTGTTATGTCAGGGAATGCTTTTGATGTGTTAATGTCCTGGGCATAGCTGTCCCAGGCTTGGGAAGGCGCCGGCAAGTCGCTCCCTCTTGGCAGAGGTGTCATATTGTCTTGTATATGGAGATGCTGGCCTGCCCATCTGGCAAGCCATTTGCACAGGTGACAGGAATAACGCGGTAGTGTTACTAGTGAGGCCATATGGCCCCAGCTGGAAAGATTTTAGAAAAGCCTTTTTCTAAATAGCCTCTACCTAGGAAAACTATGGCCCAGGTGTACAGCGCCAGCCACTAGTGAGAAACCCTCAATTTTATATCCCTTTCTTCGCTGAAGATGACAGAGTTCCTCCAGAGAAGGCGAGGCAGACACAGGCAGCTCTGGGGAGGGGGAGTCTGAGAGACAGCATGGGTGAGGAACAGTGCTGGTTTGATTGCCCACTCCTCCACTTGCACCTGCTGATGTGACCTTGGGTCAGTCACAAGCTCTGGCACAGCTGTCCTTGAAAAAGAGCAGTTTGTGTCAGAGTTCTCTCAGCCCGACCCACCTCACAGGGTGTCTGTTGTGGGGAGGGGAAGGGAAAGGAGTTTGTAAGCCGCTCTGAGACTCCCTTGGGTAGTGAAGGGCGGGGTGTAAATCCTATCTTTTCTTCTTCTTCTTGTGTGGTGGGCTAGTTGTGGCAAATGGTAGGGAAGCTCAGTATTTCTGTATAAAGTTGTAGGGGCTTTATTGCAATGTGGTATGGCCTGATATTATGTTCTTATTCCAGTGTGGGGTGTGTGTGGGGCTTTCTAAGTTTCTAAGCAGTGTTCTAAGAAGGCAACTGTTCCTGGGGTTAGCCCAGCCCAGGGACATTGCTAGGGCGGTTCCCAGGCCTCCCTAAATTTCTGGGGAGCCCATCCCTAAATCCCACATGGGTCCACCTCCATAGATAATGACCATGCCTGTGATGTCACTAGCTCCTCCCTATGATGTCATTGGGTCCCAGTTCTTTTAATGACTTAGCAATGCCTCTGGCCCAGCCCCAGCCCCCCCCCCCGGAAAATTGGAAAGTCTACGCCCTTGCTTGGGGTAAACTCAGTAGCTGGAAAAGTACCAAAATAAAAACTCACAGATTCTATTCGCAAAAGGAGGGGACAAAACTGAAGATCTGGACACTGAAACAGCAGGGATGAGAAATTCAAGGCCACCCTTAGTTAGTGTGAGAGACAAAACACTCTTCTAACCCACTGGATCATTCTCTAGAGAACAAAGCAGCCTAGGGCCTAGAGAAGGAGACCATTCCTTCTTTTAGAACATGCTCAGATGACAAGGATGCTGAGTTCAGAATCTCTAAGTATTACAGGTTCTGTACAGGCCCGTAGCCAGGATTTCTTAATTCAGTGGGCCACTGATAAAATAAAAATAAAATAAAATAAACTCACACTCGCAGGTAGAAGCAGGGTTATTTCCCCTATTGTGGAGGGTGGGTGTAAGTGGAAGTCAGTCTAACCCTAACCCCTCCTCCTCTCCTTTCTCCCACAACCGCATTGGCTGTGTGGAGTGCAGGGAACTATGGCGAAAATGGCGGGCTCCTGTTCGGTTCTTTATTTCTTTCTTCCTGGCTGACTCTATGCTTCCACAGTGACTTTGCCTTGGTCACACCCCTACCCACCGCCCTGCAGGAGGAGAGCTGGGCGAGCAGATGGGACGGAGATGGCTGCTCTGCTGCCGCTGGTGGCTTGTGTGTGCCATCCGTTGGTGCAACCGAGCTAAGCTGAGAAGGTGGGAGCTGAAGGGAAAACCCGGGAGGGGAAGCTGAGGGAGTGCTGTATTTCTCTCTGCCTTGGCGGCCAGCTTCCTCAGCGATGAGGGCAGGGGCACATGCAAGCAAACGAGGTCTACAACCTTGCACTGGAGGGAGAAGGGGAGAAATTTATGTAGTTGCAGATTCAGCCACAGGACCCAAAGCCCCCTGGCCCCCGCCTCACCTGCCAGCCCGCTCGCCTGGCTGCCTTGCACCACTTCATGCCGTGGCTGCCCTGCGCTGCCAGCTTGGTACTGCCAGCCCAGGATGGAGCCTGTGGGGCTGCTGGCAGGTGGGGAGGTTGTGGGGCCTTGGCAGGAAGTCGGGGGGGCAGGCCCCAAAATGCTTCAATGTAACTACGAGCCTGGTTCTGTATTATACGGAGCCAGCTTTATTTGAAAAAAAATCTCTGACTGAAGAGAAGATGTCATTGGGTGACAAAATGTTACATCTAACTCTATTACCAAGCTTCTTTGAAGATCTGGAGAAACACGGCACAAGACAACATGAGTGAAGATTGTTGGTATCAGAAATTGTTTGTCTGTGTCTAGTGAATCAAATCAGCCATTTCGGTGGTTCAGATTCATAACGGGAACAGCTACCATGATCATTTTCCAATGCATTGCTTGACAGCATTGAATATTTGACTGTAAGCTCTCTTGTGCTCTCTGGAATCTATTCCCGTCATATTTCCTAGAACTCCTTTCCTGCCAACATGATAACAGTGATACGGCTTTGTCATCTGTTGATCATGGCCATGAAAAAAAAAAGACCTTTTCAGAGAACAATTCCATTGTCTGACAACTGTTGGCAGGTTTCCAGGAGACAATATCCTTGACATCCTGACAGGTTTGTTTATTTTTTTAATAGCACTCCAAGTTCTTGTTTTGCGTCTCGCTTATTTCGTGTCTTGCTTCTCTGGTGTCTTGCTTATTTAGACTGGGTTGTGTGCAGATTCCGGGCTGTTGTAGGTGGGTGGGTGTGCCCACGCATTAAATTAACCATAAGCATATATTTGTTTAAATTTATTTTGTGACAATATTTATATCTGAACTTTTCTCCTTAGACTCTAGGCAGCTAACAAAGCAAAAAGCTGTGAACAGATTAAAACAATATAACAGCCCATCAACAAAATAGCAGCAACACACAAGATCAAAATGCAGCTAGAGCTACCAGAACAGTTTTCCTTGCACTGAATGTCCTCTGCAATGAAACCTTTTACATTCCTTCGTGCGTGAAGAAAGTGAAGGACCCTTTCCCACTCACTAAAGTAAGCCATTCCAAAGGACTAGACCTGACACAGAGAAAGCCTGAGAATTGACTGTTGCCAGATGGGCAATTCTAAGAGAGGGCACCACCAGGAGAAGGCTGTCTAAAGAACACCTCTGGCATGTGGGAGTATATTGAGAGATGTGTTTCAATAAATACAAGGGCTGTGAAGAGTTTAAACATGAACATGTGAATGTCCCCCTTTGGCTGTGGGTTCCCAGGTTAGAGTACTCACACAGGCACCCGTTCTCAGGTCCATTCAGCAGAGACAAGCTGGCTCAAAACATCAGCCATTTATTTGCAAGGAGACAACTCCAACAACCAACAACTTCGGCTAACATACAAAACTGGAAACCGAAACAGGAGCTCCACCCAATAGGGATCTTTGTTGCTGTGGTTGCCCTTTTCTGTACTTTTCCCAGCAGTGCAACATCATTTTCAGATGGACTGACCAGAACAGTACTCAGTAGTCCAAATGCAGCTACATTACAGGTCTCTATGTGGTGGACATTATAATACTGGCTGTTTTGTGTCCCTTTTTTAATAATCTCAGATGCAGAATGTGTCATTTTCATCACTGTCACACATTGAACTGATATTTTCATTGAGTTATCCATCACACTCCATGGTCAGTCATTACACCCCATAAATATAAAGTCAGGATTTTTCACAGGTCATTTTTGGATTTTTTTAAAAAAAAACCCTTTTATTTATTTGCGCACTTACTTCATTTATACTCTGTTTTTTCTCCCCAGTGGGTGCCCTTGGGCTTACAACATTCTCCTTTTCTCCATTTTATCCTCTCAATAACTTTGTGAGGCTAGGTTCCAAGTGTGTGACTGGCCCAACATTACCCAACTAGCTTTTATGGCAGAGTGGTGATTTAAACCAGAGTGTCCTACTCCAATACCCTAACCACTACACAATGCCGACTGAATTTGTACATTATGCCTGCGTGATTCTACCATGGTGACCTACCAGACCAAATGGTTGCCAACCCAATGAATGATGAATTGCACCCACAATTTGGCTAATATCCTCCCATTTTCTCTCCCAGTCTTGTACTAGAACACCAAGAGAGCTGGCAAGCAACCAGCAGGTCACAGTAGGTTTGAATTGTGTATAATGGGCATTATATTAAAGGGTATTGTTGAGGGAGGGTTGTGGGTAGGGATACAAGGGCCACAATGCTGGCTGCAGCATTTAAATTTCTGGTAAAAAAGCCAAGAACGTATACAGGAATCATTGGAAACTATTTCTGGCAGTTCCTAGAGCTATCCTATCTCACTTCTGGATTTTGGCCATATGTGATGTAATGCTGCACGTGATGCTGCCATTAAAAAAAAAAACATTCTCCCACCACCAAGTGGTGGTGGGCACTGGGAGCTGGGATGGGGGATGCCCTGCCCCCGCTGTGGCCTTGGCAGCCCTATTGTCATCTCTATGAATCATTCTTCCTGCAATCCCTCAGCATTTACCAGTAAATTTTGTGACATTTCTCCTAGGTCACTCCGTCTATGTAGGCCGAAACAAATGCACTGAGAGTTTTCAGTTGTTCACAGTTGCAATTAGCATTTTATCAGTGCTCTTGAAGGAGATCCCTGCCTCTTTTTCATTGTCTTTTTAAGTATCGCTGCTTTTTTGATAATATCTGAAATCTCATCACTGGTAAAACCCCTAATGTCTTTTGTAATCTTTTCTTTCACAACCTCATTTAACTGGCATGTACAGTCACCTCTATTACTTTGTGGAACACCCACTGGCAGCTTAATTGTTTCTTCACATAGGTGAAATGCACACTTAGAGACTACTGTAAGTGTTCCCCCCATAGTCTTAGCAGATGTGGGCAGAGGAATTTATAACTGGAAATATGTTGCCCATTGAAACCAATGGAAACCAGAGAGATATGAAATGTTTGCCTATCTCATGCTGTAAAGAAATACTTCATGCAACTGTTCCTATGAACTCTGTTAAGAAATGTGCACAGGAAAGTGCAAAATGGCCCTGGGGCAGAAGTGAATAATTAAAATGGCTGTGGAAACTTTGAGTCATATTGAGATGGGTGTCAGAGATAGCGAGGAGAGTGAGAGAGAGATTAGTACTCAATTGCAACTGAAGTATTTGAACATTGACCAAAAATTATGTATCCCTTTGCACATTCAAAGACTAATAAGTTTAGGGAGTTCATAAGTGAAATGTGTAGCTTGAGGTCCCTCCTAATTATTCATTGCTTGACCTTCCCATGCTTGTAATACTAATTTAAACAATTTTGCCTCAAGACTTGGCAAAGTCTGCCCCTAGGTCTGCCTCTGACTTCACAAACAGCAGTTTAGGGATGGGTACTAATTTGACTTTTGAATATTCTTACACTGCCTTGTCTGTCTAATACCACAATTGAATAACAATGTTAGATTCCGGCACCAAATGGAAGAAATTGCCTCAGGCTTCACAGCGCACTACTGAACAGTTAATGCTGACAGAGATGACGCCTCAGATTATAGCATGAACTGGGTATAGACACTGCTGTTTATGAATTATTGTGATATTCCTTAGATCTCTGGGCTGCCTCAGAAATACTTTCCAGCTGTTATGGCGAGGAGTATAATGTAGCATATCAGAAAAGGAGAATATTGAACAATCCCAACACTGCCACAGTATCACTACGTGCCCTTGGGCTCAAAAATCTACCTCACAGAATTGTTGTGAGGGAAACCACAATAAAGCATTCTTCAAACGTACAAGCAGAATAATGGTAAATTGTAATGTATTATACAGGCTTACCATAAAATTTAGATTTAAGGTGTGACAGTAGGTGTGACAGAGATCATGGACCATCTATTCCTTAAATACTAATTAGAGCCCAGCACAGGCCCAGTTCACATGGGGACCATGTGGGGAGAGCAGGGCATTATTATAATTATTATTGTTATTGTTGTTGTTATTATTAGGAAAAGAGGTGCTGGAACTCTCAAGAGTAGAGTTGCCAAGTCGATCTTCGCCGGGAGCAGGAGGCTCCCGGCCAGCGTCTGGTGCTTAGATTGAACTTATTTAAACGCTTAGATTGAACTCACGTTCATAGATGGTCCTCAGACCTCGTTTAAGCTCCGTTTCTTTCGCTCAACCTCCTGTGCTTGCCCCGGTCAGCGTCGCTTGGTTCCATTCGGTCTCATAGCATGAAGAACATTTGGGATGGAGAGGCGCCTCAATTCCCCGGCATCGTGCCAGTGAAGAGGCAACCCCTTGAGAGTCCCATGGCCAGAGCCCCTTCAGCTGGGTCTCTGGGGGGGGGTGACAATCTTGTGCACCCCCTCCTTTGGCCAGAACGTAGCTTCACCCCCGGGAGGTCCGGGAGGTGCGACTGCTCAGCGCACCGCCATAAACCGGAAACCGGCCAGTCACATGCTCTCATCCTAACCCATCTCACAGGGTTGTTGTGAGGATAAAATGGAGGAGAGGAGAATGATGTAAGGCTCTTTGGGTCCCCATTGAGAAGAAAGGTGACGTATAAATGAAGTAAATAAATAAATAAATGGTTCATTTCTATGTCTGTGTTGTTGTTGTTATTGTTCAGTCACACAGTTGAGCCTGACTCTTCGTGACCCCATGGACCACTTCACACCAGGCCCTCCTGTCTTCTGCCATCCTCCAGAGTCTTCTTACACTGCCTTGTCTGTCTAATACCACAACTGAACAACAATGTTAGATTCCAGCACCAAATGGAAGAAATTGCCTCAGGCTTCACAGCACACTGCTAAACAGTTAATGCTGACAGAGGTGACGCAAGCAAGGGCCAAAGAGGCTCAACATCCAACCAATGAGAGGGTGGGGCCAACTGCCAAGTGTACCTGTTAAGTCCGTGCTTAACAAAATAGCCAGAGAGTGATTCAGCAAAACTCAGGTTTATTTCAGCTCGACGATCAACTTCTCTGACACGGTACAACTTCTCTGATAGCCCGAACGGTGCTGGACTTCATTGGCACTGTTCGGTATTTAAACATTCCGGGCTAACATAGCCACGCCTACAATACAGTTAAACAACCTATCAGGTTGAGACAATAAGGACCAATCAGAGTCTTTCCCGCTTATATACATTTGAATCCGATTGGACGCAGTAGTCTTGAACTTCAATCCCTGTTCAAGACGAAGCTTAACATTGCTTCCCTATGAGATGATTCACAATCATCTTAATGCATTCTAGGCAGCATAGAATACATTACAAATCCCTCCCCCCTAAGCAAATACAGTAATGAACAATCATAATCGCTTAGGTAGGCAGGTGCACGGCGATTTCTCTGAGACCTACGAGGTGGACTAGGCTCAGGGCACATTTCAGTCAGTGGCACTCCATGGGACTCTGGGACCTCAGAGTCAGGAACACTTCCCTCTAAGTTTACTGGTTCGAGAGTAGGGGTCTGCCCTGCCTCTGGAACAGTACTGACGCCCTCAGGCCCGTCAGCACTCACCTCCGGTGGAGGTCTGGGAAGGTCCTCAGGGTCTGGGGATTCAGTTGGCAGCGCGTTGGGACGGCCAGTTGCCCACCGCTGCCTCAACTGATCTATGTGCTGACGCCACTTGCGTCCATCTGCAAGCTTGACAACATACATTCGTGACCCAACAATTTCAACAATAGTGGCTGGAAGCCACGAGTGACCACTTGCATAGTTCTTAGCATAGACCTTTTCACCTTTTACGTACGTTCGTACCTTGGGGACTTCGGTTTGCTGTGTGGGCTTCAAATCATTC
>NW_015172571.1:536880-537009 GCF_001447785.1 Gekko japonicus
GAGGAACGAGGCTAGCTTAACTCCCCAGTCCCCGTACACTAGCTTAGCTAGTGCTTCCTTGGTTGTCCTGACCATTCTTTCCGCCTGGCCGTTTGATGCCGGGTGAAATGGGGCGGAGGTTATCTGCCT
>NW_015172571.1:539659-601036 GCF_001447785.1 Gekko japonicus
GTAAAGTTGCAAGGCCTTGCAGCTTTACGCAGAGCCACCACGTACTCTGCCACAGTTTCGTTCGGAGCTTGAGCCCTTTTATAAAAGGCATGCCGGCATGCGATCTCCGACGGCTGCGGGGAGAAGTGTGCCTTCAGCTTTTCTGTCAGCTCTTTGAAGGGCACTGTCGTAATGTCCGCTGGTGCGACCAGGGACCGGGCGATGTCGAAAGCGCTCTTACCGCAAGAGCTCAGCAAGGTGGCCCACTTCTTCTCCTCGGTGGTTATGTCATTTGCCTCGAGGTGGAACCCGAACCTCAGCAGGTAGGCGTCCCAGTCCTCGGAGGCTGGTTCGAAGGCCTCGAACTTCGGGCTATTGGCCATAGCTGCAATCGCTGCCACTTGCTCAGGTGGTGCCTGTTGCTGCTCTGCCACGGCGAGCTGCGGCTCGCTGTTGTCCGTCGTGGGGTTGGGACCAGCGGGGTTGCCTACCCGCTCTAGAATCCCATCCTCGTTGCCAATTGTTAAGTCCGTGCTTAACAAAATAGCCAGAGAGTGATTCAGCAAAACTCAGGTTTATTTCAGCTCAACGATCAACTTCTCTGACAAGGTACAACTTCTCTGATAACCCGAACGGTGCTGGACTTCATTGGCACTGTTCGGTATTTAAACATTCCGGGCTAACATAGCCACGCCTACAATACAGTTAAACAACCTATCAGGTTGAGACAATAAGGACCAATCAGAGTCTTTCCCGCTTATATACATTTGAATCCGATTAGACGCAGTAGTCTTGAACTTCAATCCCTGTTCAAGACGAAGCTTAACATTGCTTCCCTATGAGATGATTCACAACCATCTTAATGCATTCTAGGCAGCACAGAATACATTACAGTACCTGAGTGAGACAATTATCTTAACCGTCTCCCTCCCATATCCTCTTGGATGCATAGCGATAACACTGTCTAACCATCTCATCCTTTGCCATCCCCTTCTTCTTTTACCTTCAATCTTTCCCAGCATCAGGGTCTTCTCCAGTGAGTGCTCCCTTCTCATTTGGTGGCCAAAGTGTGTGTATCTAGTATACCTTTATCCCATACTTCTCCTCAGGAGCTCAGGGCAAGGCGTATGGTTATCCCCTATCCATTTTATGTTTACAACAACCTTGTTGGGCAGGGCAGGCTGAAAGAGAGGGAGTGGCTTCGGAGGGCCAACAACAGTTGTTCTCACCAGTTTGTGACCAGCAGTGCCTGTCAAAAGTCTCCTTTTATACACCATGGTTAAAGGCCCTCCTTTGCACCCGACGTTTCTTTTATTTCTAGTCATTCTTTACCAGACATTATTACCCCAGACTCTACATTATCCCTTCCCAATGCATCTATTTGAATTTATGATTTTTTTCCTAGTACCTTTATAATTTTAAATAGTCTTTGTCAGAAACCAGGTTCCTTTTTAACTGGAAAAGCCATATTTTTCCAGTGTTCTCCATAACTTATGCCATTAAAGCCTTTTTATCACTGCCAGCTTTACACATTCATCATTCTTATATCCTCTCAAAGTGCCAGGGATCATTACCAGATACAGCATATGAGAAAAGGCCTAAGCTGCTCTTCCTGCAGCTGAACTACCTGTGCTATCATTTATATTCTTCTAGCAACCCTCAGAAATCTGGGAGTCTTGTGTGCTTTCTTCCATGAGCCTCTAAATTGAGCAGACAGCTTTGGGGATTTCCGTGTAATCACTCCCAAATCTCTTCCCTGGTCAGTATTCTATGAGACCTTTACAACAAAGAGAGACTTCCTTTTCTCTGTTGCTGTTGTATTGTTGGTTTTGGACCTGAGTTTTACATTGACGGTCCACAGCTGGAATACAACAGCAACATGACGTTGCCTGTACCACCTTTGCAGTTCCCTGAGCTGATAATGAATTATGCTTTCCACCACAGCAGTGTATTGAAGAGGGGGGGAGGGAGAGGGAGAGACAGAGAGACCTATTTAACAAAAAAAGTCACTTCTGTTGAAGCACACATTTAAAATTAAATGCATTATTTATGTGAGCCTTGACAAATATACTCCTGTTTCACACTTCAGACTGAAATCAGATTCAGGGTAGGCAAAATGGAGTCATTCTTCACACAGACCATAAATCAGGAGTCCTCCATCTTGGAACTGTTGGCATGTTTGGAATTTCTGAGTAAGAGTTGTAGGTGCCACCACGTTTTTAAAATTTTGACTTGGGAGCACAGAAGCTTTACGCAGTATTCCCAATTCTCCACATTTCCCAGTTAAGGGAAAATGTTGTTCAAACAAATTACAAAGATGATCTGACTCTGATGGTAACCAGAGAAAGAAAATTTACTTACAAAAATAGAAACACATCTTAGATGACATATTCATGTATGGCCCCGTTCACACGGAGCATTTGCTCTGAAGGCACTGCAGTCCCGCGGAATTTCCGGGCGCAATCACACCGCAACATCTGGGAAGCGCAGTGCTCCCGCAGCAAACCCGTGACTTCCTGCCGAAGATGCGGCTTAAAAAACTAGTACTTATGAGATACTAGTTTCCAGAAACTGTAGGCCAAGGGCGGGCGTCTGATCGCGTTTCCGGTGGAATTACATGGCATCTGGCGCCCGCCGATGTTCGTCGCAAACAAGGGTGTTTTTATCTCTCAAGTCTCCGCAGGATGCGCAAAAGCACCCAACAGTGCATGCGCACAAAGAGCGATTGCTAGTGTGATCATGCGGCGTGGCTTCTTTGCCGCGCTGCAGAATACTCGTGTGATCGGCATCTCCCCCCTGACCACGGGACCTCGACCAGGACGTGTGATTGGGCAGCCGCACGTTATTTTCCTCCGGGGCAAACAGCCACGCTTCTCCCCCACATTTTCCGGCCCGTGTGACCGCCACCTATGTACATCTAACTTAATGTGAACAGATTAACTTCAAAAAGGTTAACTTGCTACAGCTTCAATCCCAGGTAAGAGAGAGAGGAAGAGAGGTCCTATATATGATAAAACAGAAGGCAAGCAAGGGCCAAAGAGGCTCAACATCCAGCCAAGGAGAGGGTGGGGCCAACTGCCAAGTGTCCCTGAGTGAGACAATTAGCTTAAAACCCTTTCCCTCCCATATCCTCTTGGGTGCAGAGTTACAGTATCCAACAATTTATACACCACTTTTCTCACCAGTGAGGACCCCAAGTAGCTTAAAACTTTGTTCTGTACTCCTCTGGTTTTTTTCCTCTAACAACAACAACCCAGAGGCTAGGCTGAGAGAAAGTGCAACTGGCCCTAGGTCACCCAATCACAGATCATAGAATCAGTGGGTTGATTTTTTTGATGCCACGTCACCAATAAGCTTTGGCTGTGCCATAAAAAAAACCCAGAGGGCAAGTGAGGGTAATTGAGACTTGGCAAGTGAAGGCAATTTAAACAATAAAATGGATATTTTTATGGGGAGAATGCAGATGGGGAGGAGACTGGTATTGGTGAGAACTCTTTGATGAACCCAGTGTATCCTCCTGGCTTACTATATGGGTCTTTTATATTTCCAGTACATAAAAATAAATGTGTGCTTTATATTTTCCTCCGCTGCTGTTTCCCCTTGGCTCCACCCCTTCTTCATCTTGTTTCAAAGCACCTGTCTACTCTATAGCCCTCTTTGGACACTAGGCATGCAGACAAAGAACATTCTGTTTAGATGAAAGAGAAATTTGAAGACAGGAGGTGGTGCAACACAAAAGTGGCTGTGGCTCAGTGGTAGACCATTGGCTTGGCATGTACAGGGACCTAGGTTCAATCCCTGGCACCTCTAGTTAAAGGGACCAAACAGGTAGGTGATGTAAAAGACCTCTGGCAGAGAGCCTGGAGAGCAACTGCCAGTCTGAGTACACTATATTGACCTTGATGGACCAATAGTCTGATTCAGTATAAGATAGCTCCATGTGTCCATGTGACAGGACTGGCCAGCTCTACCTGGACAGTGTACCCAGTCATGCTGTGTTCAGGGAACAGCAGGGCTCACATGCCCCTATGTGAATTTCATGATAGGAGTACACTACATTATATGTAGGGTGTTAATAATGTGATTTGCACCTGTCCAAAGGAACACACTTAAACAATTGTGAGGGTATGCTCTTCTATGCATGTCACACTGAGGAAACAAGACCAGCATGAACAGAACTACAAAAAGACATGGAAAGTCTACCAAGGGCTTCATGATCTCATTATCAAGGCATTACCATCCCAGTGCAAGAGTTGCTCCTGACTGCCTGCTACTGTTTTTAGCCTTTCCTTGCTTTATTCATGGCCTTATTGAATGTTATTTTCCCATCCATACTCCCACCCATGTCACTTTTAAAACTCCCCGTGCCTTGACAAAAGTGGCTGTCTTGTTACTGTGGTCATGTCACCAAAGTGCTAATGATTACATTTCATACCTCCACAGCTGTATGAAAAGGTAAACCACACAGGTCAAGGCCACCTGTTGGAGCATTCCAACCCTGACAGAAAGCTTTGTTTTGACTGAGCAGGAGCACTGGCTGTTTTGATGGCAGCTGACAGCATAGATTATGAATCTCTTATTTCTTTCCTCCTACATAAGAGAAGAACTTTGAAAAGTGATGAGGGAAATCACTGTAATGAACCAATGGCATGCCAAGGGAAACAACAGGGGGTACAATAAATCAAGAATCAAGAAATAAATTCTGTTTGATCTTTGGGAATGGCTGCACATTATTATTATTACTTGTAGAAACTTTTACTGGGGGGGAAATGCTTTCCTCAGTCAAACTGAACGATCTTCCCAATCAAAAAGTTCCAAAAGAAAGGAACAGGTCAAACCCAGGGTTAGTTTGGTTCAAGGTGCGAGGCAGGGTCTTAATGGTTGTAGTGCCCAGACTGTGGAATGCGCAGATTAAAAAAAACCATATCTGTCCAGGAACATCCCATATGTTTTTGACAATCAAGAAAGACACTTCTTTTTTTTTTTAAGGGTGTTTATCGATGCCTGATATTGTCAAGCTGCTGTTAATGTGATTTGTATTCTGGCTTTAGGTTTTATGGTTGTACCTAATGCTGTTGTCGTTCATACTACTGATAACTGGCTTTTCATTACTCCTTTCATTTGTATGGTTTTTTTAAAATAACAGAGGCTAATATTGTGCATGCTTTAAACCAGCTGTATCACTCCTTTCCCATAGGTCCATTCCCACCCATTCCCAGCATTCAGCTTGTGAGGTAGCCATATGAGCGGTACTTGATAGAGATCCATTTTTCCGTGGTAAGTGGAATGCTAGACTTGGACTTCAAGGATCACTGTGAAAATGCCAGTGTAATGTAGAGGTTAAGGCTGCGATCATATGCACAATGAGACCCGACATAGGTGTGAATGCCAGGCGAATTTAAAGGGTGCGATCAGACAACAAAATTTGGGAAGCCCCCCGCAGCCATCGGCAACCTATTCTGCTCCGCTGCAAAAGTGGAGTTAAAAGACACCGGGGAAAATCTGGTGCGATGGGCCATGAACAGACTTTCCTGTGTCTGATTGCTCCAGCGTGCTTTCGTGGCATCAGGATGGTCTGATCAGGCCACCCTGACTCCGTGCCATTGTGTCCCCCCCCCTTCGCAGTAGGCACATCATCGCAAACTCCATAGGGAGCCCTCAGTGCAGAGGTGCAATTCATCAATCCCTCATTTAAGTGTATGGGAAACAAATGGCACACAAAAAAAGAGAGATTCACCCGCAGTTGTGTCTGATCACACACTGACGGACTGTACCTGCAGCTTCATAGAATCATAGAATGTTAGAGTTGGAAGGGACCCTGCAGGTCATCTAGTCCAACTGCAGGAGCATAGCCAAAAGATAGCCCTACATACCTACAACATACCCGAAAGATGGTCATCCAGCCTCCGCTTGAAAATGTCCAGTGAAGGAGCATCTACCACCTCCGAAGGCAGACTGTTCCACTGTTCAACCACTCTTACAGTTAGGAAGTTTCTCTTGATATTTAGTCGGTAACGACTCCCTTGTAATTTCCACCCATTAGATCTAGTCTTGCAATCCGGAGCAAGAGAGAATAGATCCGTTCCATCTTCTACATGACAGCCCTTCAAATATTTGAAGACTGCAATCATGTCCCCTCTAAGCCTTCTCTTTCCCAGGCTAAACATACCCAACTCTTTCAGCCTTTCCTCATAAGACTTGGGTTCCAACCCTCTCACCATCCTGGTTGCCCTGTTCTGGACGCGCTCGAGCTTGTCAACACCCTTCCTAAAATGTGGTGCCCAAAACTGGACACAGTACTCCAGGTGAGGCCTGACCATAGCAGAATAGAACAGAACTTCCACCTCCCGTGATCTGGACACAGTGCTTCTGTTAATGCATCCTAAGACTGCATTAGCTTTCTTCACAGCCACATCGCACTGCAGGCTCATGTTTAGTTTGTGATCAACCAGAACACCTAGATTCCTTTCACATGTGCTGCTATCAAGCCAAGTCCCTCCCATTCTATATATGTGCCTTTTATTTTTGTACCTAAGTGTAGGACTTTGCACTTATCTCTATTGAAATTAATTTTGTCTCAGCCCACTGTTCTAGCCTATCTAGATCATTTTGAATCCTGACTCTGTCTTCTTCAGAATTAGCAATCCCACCTAGCTTCGTGTCATCTGCAAATTTGATAAGCATCCCCTCTATGTCTTCCTCCAGGTCATTTATAAAAACATTGAACACCAGGCCTAGGACCGAGCCCTGTGGCACTCCACTCGAGACTTCCCTCCACGTAGACACAGAGCAATTTATGAGCACTTGTTGGGTACGATTTTTCAACCAACCATGAATCCATCCAACGGTTGCACCATCCAGCCCACACTTAACCAGTTATCCTCAAGGATATCATGAGAAACTTTGTCAAATTCAAAGGGAGGTGTGATCATGCAACTGTGGGTCAAATTCCTCCAGAGGAAATAGCCTTGCTCCCCCCCCCCATTTTATCTGGTGCGTGTGATCGTACCCTAAAAGTGGCAGACTCGAAATCTGGAGACCTGGATTTGATTCCCCACTCCTCCACCTGAAGCCTTCTGCATGACCTTGGGCCTCCACCTACCTCACAAGATGCCTGTTGTGGGGAGAGGAAGGAAACACAATTGTAAATGGCTTTGAGACTCCTTAAGGTAGAGAAAAGAGGGGTATAAAAACAACTCTTCTTTTTCTTCACTCTGCTATGAAATTTACTGGGTGATTCTGGGCTCTTCAGTGCCCCTCAGCCTGTGAATGTACAGACTGTTTTTATCTCATCCTGAAGGAAAGAGGAGATACAAATTTTGTTGGTCAAAGACTCCTTATATATTCTTCATGTGGTACAACAGTCAGTGAATGAAAGCATTGGGAGCAGCTCTTTAATCCTTTGTGAATTTTTCTGTACACTTGGGTTTTTCCACAGGTCTGTAGAAACATCCCCTCTTTCTGTACCTGGCTTCACTGTGTAGACTTTTTGATCCAGATTCAGGGGCCAAGTTCAGAATTACATATATGAACCAAGGGGCCTTTTTTGATCCCTCCCTCATGTTGCATGGTTTCTGCATTCAAATGGTGTGCGATTTTTTTATAAAAAACCTTTTTGTTTCATTTTTAGAATTTACTTCTGGCCGCTGCATTTGTTATTGTGTTCATCTCCTTTACTTATATTCATTTGCTGCTCCCCCCACCTCTGGTACTTCCTGTACAGTAGGGTGGGATCCTTGGCTTCTGCAGCTGCAGTTTCTGGCAGGTGATGCCAGGTGAGCAGGGAGCCAAACAGATGGCCAGCAAGCCAACTGAATGGCAGGTGAGAAGAGAATCTCTCTCTCCTTCTGCTCCCTGATACCCTGGATGCTGTTTCAGGCATGTCCAAGGTATCCTTAAGGATATACAAAAGATTACTGTTCTTTGTTTCTGGGTTTTCCTGTGTTGGCATGATGACTCTTTTTGTTACTCGGATTTCTGTTGCTGGTGTTTCCAATACAATTGGCTCCTTTATGACACTTAAACAATTTTTTTTTTTGAGGGGAGGAATTTATACATGATGTGTCATTTATGTTTATTGGATGTCCCATCTTATTGACTGTATTGACTTATACTGTGTGACCTGCCTGGAGTCTCAGTCAGAAAGGAAGACTACAAATAATGTCAATAAATAAATATAAATATGCAACTGATGAAAAAAAGGCTGCGAACAATTGCATAAATTATGGAAAATTCAGTGCCGGGAAATAGAAAATGGTGCAGAAATTAAGATGCAGAAATTTGATTTGCAGAAGGAAGAAGCAATAAGGAAACAAAGCTTCTTGAGCTGAAACAGTGGGGCTGTGGAATTTGGTAGTGTCCCTGTTTTTCCCATCTCTTTATCTTGCTGGAGCAAATGTGGTTGTTACAGGACTGGGGTTTTTTTTGTCATTCCTTTGAAAATGAATGCACATCCAGAGTTAACACAGTGGTGTGAACCCAGGGAAAGGTAAGGCGAGAGCTGAGCCTCAGTGCCCATGCTCAAGGAGAATGCTACAGAGAAAACCTCTAAGTATCCAGAATATTTATGCTCCTTCAAATGGGCATTAGAGCCCTGGCTTTGGGGGCCAAACAGCACATTAAAGGTAAAGGTAAAGGTTCCCTTGCTCGAAAGCCAGTCGAGTCCGACTCTAGGGTTGCGGTGCTCATCTCCGTTTCAAAGCTGAAGAGCCAGCGCTGTCTGAAGACGTTTCCGTGGTCATGTGGCCGGCATGACTAAACACCGAGGTGCATGGAATGCTGTTACCTTCCCACCAAATTGGTACCTATTTATCTACTTGCAATTTCTTGCTTTCGAACTGCTAGGTTGGCAGGAGCTGGAACTAGAGACGGGAGCTCACTCCGTCATGCGGCAACTCGGGTCTCGAACTGCTGAACTACTGACCTTACACAGCCTGCAGTTCAGCATCTTAACCACTTGAGCCACCGCAGCTCCATTACAATGTACTTAAGTCTACCACGGGGACATACTCCCCCCCCCACACACACCATTTTCTCAAGCCAAAATAGTATTGAGAGAGTCCAAAACAGTATCCACACAAGATAACACCCTTGGCACTGTTTGGGTGTCAGAAAATGGTACAGGGGGAGGCTGGAGACCCACCCCCCATGCCACAGTCCTGATCTGAACAGGACCCCTGTTGCACGTTTAAATTGTGCTCACACCAGGAACGTACAGGTGCATTATGGCTGTAAGTCCCTGTGGTGGGCTTACACATATGGTAACATGTAATTTTGCCATTGGAGGCAATGTCCTCTGTGATAATCTCATAGTATGGCCCTGTCACTTTGTTTCAGAGACTTTTTCTCATCACTAAAAGTTGGTAGCAGGGTTTCTCTTCAGTTTTTATGGTCCTGAGACTGAGTTCCATCCAGGTCCTGAATTTGTGAAATAGATAATTATTGTTTCCAACTGGAGATGTGGAATTTATTTAATGATTAATGAGCAAGAATTTGAATCCAGATCCTCCCTGATAAAAGAAGGTAGAACTTAAAATTGTATTCTATCTCCTCTCCTTTTAATTTACTGCATTAATTATTAAGTAACTATGCTCAAATATCTTTTTTATTTACTCAAGGACTTTCTGCACTGTGTTATTGGATCATTTTTGGCCCCTCACTACTTCAGTTTATCTTAAACCAGGTCCATAGCTATGATGGGGCTTTTGGGGGCTCGTGACCGTTTTGCTCAACACTTTGCAGATAAAATATCTTGCATCAGTTCCAACGTGAACCAGTTCTAACTACAATTCTCTGTTGTCAGTGGGAGACTGCACAATGTATTTGGGATCCAATTAAAAACAGTCATTTAATACAAATCTGCTCAGGTTTGGAAAAATGGGCTGGCAAAATGGGGAAGATTGGTACGTTACAGCAACAAAACAGCACAGCTTTCCCTCCCACTAGTACCCTAGCAGAAAAGGAAGGAAAACACCTTTTTTTGTATGGATGTCCACACAAACTGTCATTTTCATTAGATTCTTTCATGCCAGTGTAGCATTTATACATATGCACAACACCAGACCCTCCTTCCTCCTTGACACCCCACATTGTCAAGCATTCACAAGGCCCAGTGCAGCCTCAGATGCTCCCCATAAAGTTCCACATGCCAGCCAGAGGATCAACAGCAGGTGTCCATTTAAAAAGCAGCCAATCACTGACAGCCTGACAATCAGCTTGTCTGAAAGCACCACCCTGGGAGCAGGGAAGATGAGCAGTTTCTCAGGTGTTATTCATCCTTCATATTTTTGGCTTCTGGGTAAATTGAGACCAGTAGGCATGCCCCAGGCTTGAATAGGGCCTTTAAAAGGCTTGAGGGAGGAGCCCAAAAAAGATGGACCATCTCTAGCTCCTAACTCAGAAGGGAGTAGAGCTAGGGTAGAAGAGGTGGAGTTGTTACTCAACCTCCTTCCCTCTCTGTCTGAAACCAAGGGAAGGAGTTTCAGTCAAACTGAATCCTGAGGTCAACAACCATGTACTGTGACCTGACTTGACATTTGCCTTTTATTGGTAGGCAATCTCACTCATGCCCTCCACTGTTCCAGCCAGTGCTCAGTAGAGTAATGGGGAGAAAGTAAGGGGTGAAAAAAGGACATTGATCTACCTATGTCACTTCTGTCTGGAACCAGGAAGGAATCTTCCTGTTGTTGTTTTTTAACCATAGAAATCAAGTGAATTCTAGAATGTCAATGACACCATTTTTGGGTTCCAGCCAGAAGTGACATTGGCATGTCATATCAATTATAGTTAGATCTGAGTTCTCTTTGCCTCCAATATCAACTCTAGCCCTCAAAGTTGTCGTTAATTTTTGGTTGAAAATCCTTTTCTGCCCACTTCTGAGTTTTTTAACCTTGGCTTATGACAAGATGAAATTAAAGTCATGGAGAAGTCATGTATTAATGCAATAACCAAACTCTGTTTCTCAAAAGAATATATAAGAAGGCTACATTTTTTTTGCAGCCAAACAGTTAATAAAACAAAGGCTGTTGGATATAAGTGCTCGAGTTGATGCCATATCATTAGGCTCCTCGAGAGTAGCCTCTCTTTATAGGCAGCTTTCTCCCCCTGCATTAAATCTTCTAGCTTATTTTACTGATCTATTAAATTTTGTACCTAGGAAGGCCTTTACTAAGACATGATTGGATACCTTACCACTGGCAATGTTAAGAGGTCATTACAATATCCCATATATTAAGTGAGTCTGCTCTTGTGGCCAGAGATCTGTCAAGAACCTGGCCCACATGGTTTTTTGGTGCCCATGATTTGCAATGGATCATGAATGATACCTTGGGAACATTTGGACAAGATATCCAGGATGATCAGATTGGGCAAATTTATAACATTACTCACAGACTGAAAAAAATGGGTCACCTTACAAAACCGTCTGATGCCAGTGTGGTTGATGGATAGTTACCTTGCTTACAGGGTCTTTCTGTGCTATTATAGGATCAGTAGTTAGTTGTTAAACCTCGTCCTTTGTTACTGTCTGAGTTCAGGGCAGGCCCAGGCAGCAGGGACCAAGGCAACAAGGCAGAGCACCAACCTGGATCACATAGCCAATAGTTCAGTCCAAAAGTTGTGCATGGAATAAGCCAGATGAGAGTCCAAACAGCAAACAAGATATGAGCAGGTCCAAAGGGCAAAGCCAGGAGTTCAAGAGTTGCAGGAGGTAGGAGGATCTGGTCCTGTGGTTGTGGCGCCTACAGAATTGTGACAAGTTGCTCCCATGCCTGAGCTGTCTGGGGTTCCTTCCTTAAAGGCGGCTCACAGCAGGGTCTTCTTGAGCTCATGAGTGAGCCATCCACTTGGCTCCTTAGTCCCAGGTGTTCCTCCTGACTTTGTAATCACTGGGCAACCAGTCATGTGCTCCGCCTCCTCTCGAGGAGTTCCAGGTGCACCTGCCGCCTCCTGTGTTCCTCTGGCTCTGGGGAAGGAGGAGGTGAGGCAGCCTGTAGAGTCTGGATCCTGGATTGTTGGGGCACTCCCTTTCAGGGTTGCCTCCTCAGTGATCTCAGTGCATGTGGGGCTAGAGCACACACTGTGATCAGCAGCTGGTGCACTAGGACCTGCTTCTGCCGCCTCAGAGTTGCTGACAGGAGTGTTAGCAGCATCAGCTGGTTGAGCACCAGCTAATTCAGGCTGCCCCACGACAGTTACGAAGATTCATGTTTGTTAATCATATGTTTTGAGATTTTAATGGCTATTTTATGGGTTCTAATGTGTGTTGTGATTGTTTTATGCTATGTTGCACTGTTTTTCTTGATGTCGTTTGCTACGGCTGTGAGCTAATGCATTGCATTTGACTTGACTTGATTTTTTTCCATACCATACCCCAAATGTCTCCTGGGGATTCCCGGAATGAGCCTGGCAACCCTAGACCTCACAAACAGGCATCCGTTTTTAACCAAAAGGTCTAACAGCAGTTGGATATCACTACGATGGCCTGGAAAACAGAGGGCCCCCAGTTCACCCTGAGTGTAGGGTTGCCAAGTCTATCTCCACCAGGAGTGGGGGGCTCCCAGCCGGCATCTTGTGCACGCATGTCTTGTGCACACATGTCACCTGGAAGTGACGGGAGGACGCCAGGCACGCTGGGGGCGGGGCCACGGCCATACAAGGGAAAACCATAGAGTTTTCCCTTGTATGCGGGGAACGGGCCTCTGGGGCGGGGGAAACTGTAGACGAAATATTACAAGCAGGGTGCATTCAGTGTCCCACCATGTCATTTGTGAAAATCAGATCATAACTATTGAAATATTATTTAAAACTGCAGCCACCTTCTTGAAGCAGATGCCCAAGGCAGGGTGAGAGGCCAGGTCAGGCTTTCTGGGGCATCCTCTTCTAAGGGCCTTACTCTGTTTCTTCCTTATCACACGGGGTTGCATGCTTCTCCTCCCTCGCTGCGGCCGTGAAAGATTAAATTCCATTTTGGAAAGCATACATCCGATTCGTCATTATAGGCTACATGAAACAAAGTCACGATGACAATACTTCAGAGGGTGGGAAGGAGGAAAAATGAGAAGTTACTGCGGGATGGATGTGCCGTTTTGTATTTGTTCTGTTTCTTTGGTGGTGACAACCAGACAGTGTATAGGGCTTTGAAGCTGTTAAGCGGTGACAGGGCTGATATTTATTGTTTTAGAGTGGCATCAATGTTGCTTTGATTGGGCTATTTGTTTTTAAAGCGGGTGTCATTTGGGTTTGGATTGGCTAGTGAATCATGGCTTTATTATTGGCCTGTGTATCCTTATGGAGCTGATAAAAATGTTTGGGTTGGTTACAAGTTTCAGGTACTTCCAAAGAGCCTTGCAGCACTGTTTTATGGGCTGTTTATGGTCATTCATTTTCCTGCATGTCAAGGAAGTAGAAAGCTTCCGTGCAGAGGATGGAATATATTTGTTGCCTAGGGGAAAAGGGCAAAGATCTATTCTTACCTCTTCCTTTAGACACACACTATATTATTTAGGTAGTAATCCTAAACACGCCCAGCTGGATGCAACTTCCATGGCACATAGATTGTATGCAGTTTGGAAAAGACAGCCATAGTCTAAGTCTAGATAAGCATATGGAGCAGAAGTCCATCAGTGGCTATTAGCCACAAGGTATAGATAGGAACTCTCAGGCTGGGGCAAGTGATGCTCTGTATTCTTGGTGTTTTCGCTGGGGGGGCAACAGTGGAAGGGCTTCTAGTGTCCTGGCCCCACTGCTGTACCTCCTGATGGCACCTGGTACTTTTGGCCACTGTGTGACAGAGTGTTGGGCTGGGTGGGCCATTGGCCTGATCCAACATTGGCTTCTCTTATGTTCTTATGTTCTTAAGGTTGCCATCCTCCAGGTGGGGTCTGGAGACCTTCCAGAATTATAAGATCTGCAGGTTATAGAGATCTGTTCCCCCGGAGAAAATGGCAGCTTTGAATGGTGGACTCTGTGGCATTATACACTGCAGAGGTCCCTCCCCTCCCCTCCCAAATCCTGCTCTTTCTCCAGAAATTTCCCAATCTTGAGTTGGCAATTTTATAATCCAACTGACCAAAGGCTGGATCCTATGAAACATGAACAAAGAAATCCATGGAAATGGATCATACCCCACTCTCTCTCCCACTTGAAGTTTCATGCTCCAAAAGGTTGACGAACCCTGAGGATACAACACAGGGCTACAGTCTGAGAGGAAATCAGCAGAACTGAGTCTCCAGTGGAGCCGGGGCTCATCCAAGGGAAGAATCCCTGTGGATTTTGCCTTCTTGGTACAATTCCCTATTCTGCATTCAGCACTGGCTGCCAGGGGCTACAGGGGAAAAGGGAAAGGTCGGGGCAGAGCCACCTTCCATTCAACATTCACAGTATCCAATTTCATGTGCAAAGCAACCTAAGCTAGCCAAATCACACATAAAGCATCCCTTTGTATACATTATTCCTGTCCAGTTTGGGCATATGAGTTTGGAATCCAGTTTCTATGTATCCCTAACTGGATATTTGTTTATTTGTATTTATTTATTTGGAGTGGATATGGAGTGAATGCCATGGTATGGAGGGATGATATGTACACGTACAGAATGGGGAAAGTCTCTTGGAAAAGCTGCACCTTTGTTTATTCGTCAATTAAAGAAGAAAAACCTTGATAGATTCTGGAAACTGGCAAATCTCTTGCTGAATTCAAGGAATACAGAGTTACCTGCATATTTTCTCCTCCCCTAGGGGAAATAGTTCTTGTGTGTGTGAAGTGCTGTGAAGTCACAGCTGACTTATGGCGACTCCATCAAGGGGCTTTCAAGGCAAGTGGGAAGCACAGGTGGTACGTGGTATCTTACCTAAATTGTAGCCTATGGCTTGCTACACTTTTTTTGCCAATTGGAGAATCTGCTTGAATGCGCATTTAAACCTGGGTTGAAACCAGGGGTCGTTTCGTAGAAAAAGAGCTAGGGGAACTCATTAGCGGAACTCATTAGCATATGCCACACCCCCTGACATCACCGGAAGTGTGTCATAAGGCCACACACCCCGCCCCCAACGGTCCCATGAGGGGCCCGGCGGTGGACCTGCAAGGCCGGCGGGAGTGCAAGGAAGCCCCGCGAAGGCCGTCCCTGGCCCCAGGCAGGCAGGGGTGGGGAGAGGCAGGGAGGAAGCAACTTACCCTCCCTCTTCTCCTGCCTCCTCCTGGCTGAATGAGGGCCGGAAGCGGGGCGGCCAGAAGCAGGGGGTGGGTCTTCGTCATGTGCCCCGCCCCCCGTACCTCACCCGGGGGAACTGCGATCCCCTCCGATTCCCCCCGAAATGACCTCTGGTTGAAACCCTATTGAGCCTTGAGGTTCACTGGATAACCTCGCACTAATCAGTGGGTTGGATCCAGCATAGAATTCCTGCTTGTACTAAAGCTGCTGTGCAAGTGGAGACACAAGTAAAAGAGCGAAGTAAAGAGTGCTCTAAGTAAAACTTAATTTATTCCTCACTTGCGCAAGATCTTGTGCAATCAGTTTCCAGGCGCTACAATATATAGGGAGGAAAGTGTGAGGTGTTGCACAAGATCGTGCCCAAGCATAACTGTGATAAGCAATGCTCCCTCTAAGCTGCGGAGTGTTGTGAGCAAAAATTCTACTTTGTAAGCTATTAGCATTAAAATTGTGAGTGAGCGATTGGGCCACTGCATGAATTAGTTTGCTCTAGAGCCATCCTTCCTAAGACAAAAATGTGTGAGCCGGAGGCCAGGGGTCATTTCGTAGAAAAAGAGCTAGGGGAACTCATTAGCATAACTCATTAGCATATGCCACACCCCCTGACATCAGGGTCTCGGCAGTGGACCTGCAAGGCCAGTGGGAGTGCGAGGAAGCCCCGCCAAGGCCCTCCCTGGCCCCAGGCAGGCAGGGGTGGGGAGAGGCGGGGAGGAAGCAACTTACCCTCCTTCTCCTCCTGCCTCCTCCTGGCTGAATGAGGGCTGGAAGCGGGGCGGCCGGAAGCAGGGGGCGGGGCTTCGTCATATGCCCCGCCCCCTGCACCTCACCTGGGGGAACTGCATTCCCCCGCGTTCTCCCCCGAAATGACCTCTGCTGGAGGCTAAAAAACTGTGAACTAGCTCACACTAACTCAGCGTAGAGGGGACACTGGTGATAAGTCAGTTTATGTTTTTGTTTGCACATCCCTGGATCTATGTCACGGTCTCTTGGGCCAAACTACCTCAAAAGGCCGTTCTAAGAGTCAAATGTCCTTACCTGGAAAGCCCAGGCTAGCCTGATCTTTTCAAATCACTGAAGCTAAGCGGGTCATCCCTTGCTAGTAAATCAGTAGGAGACCACCAAGGAAGTCCAGGGTGGCTACAAAGAGGCAGGCAATGGCAAACCATCTCTGAAAGTCTCTTGCCTTGAAAACCCTACAGGGTCACCAGAAGACAGCTGTGACTTGACTGCAAAAACCGCCACAACAAAGAGTCAAATGGGGAAGAGAGAACTCTGTTCCCTGAGAACTTTGGAGAAAGCGTGAGAGAATGATGCACTAGGTACAATTCCAGAGCCATTTGGAGATTTTAAATCTTTAAACCAGATGTATAGGATGGGATGAAAAAGAAGATCCCAGGAATGTATTTGCCAGAATTGCCAAATTTGTGGCACCGTGGCCTGTTCCCTCTGCCCAAGACCATTTTATAACACAAGACAAATCATTGTATTTCAGACCAATCTTAGAAAGAAAAGTTTAAAATATCACCCCCCCCCATACACCAATCTAGCCTTGTGCGATTGCATTTTCAGTTAGTCGTTGCATTTCGTCTGAGATTTTTATTCCTGCAGCTTCCAGGCAGGTTGGACAGCACTACTCCTTACTCAAATACTCCTTTCAGACCTGTCAACTCAGGTGGTATCAATAGACTCTCACTACTAATTCGGCTCTTCAGAACTTGAACTGACATATGCGGGTTGGTGCGCCGCGTCAGATCTCACAGCAAGGACGCGGTTATCTAACTTGTAAAGGTCAGGCTAGATAAATAGCTTCAGTGAAAAGGAAAATTTGATCATCTTTTATTTATACCGGGAAAGATCACATAAAAACCACATTTCAGAGGATAAAACATTAACAGCATTTTTACTACCACTGTTTAGCATAGCTGAGCAGCCCAACTCCGTATCATCACTTTTTAGAGGGAGCTAGAGGTATATTTTCATTACCTAGCTGACAAGCCAGTCTTAAAAACAAACAGATACAAATCGACATGGTTAAAATGCAGGTAGTGCCATCTTCTATATCCAAGGGTCAACCTTGAGGGTATATATAGACATGATGGCGGAAGACCTATCTGGATCTTTCTTGTTATTTTCAAAGGGTAATTACAGGCGGGCAGCAACCCCAATTCAATCTGTGGTCATGATGGCACCGGAGGGATTTTAACCCTTTCACCCCTGCACGGTTCTTTCACCCCTGCATGGTTTTGCTGATCCCCATCCCTTGTTTGTTATTAGCCCTTTAAAAAGGAAGAAGATGGGCACCTGTGTTTGTCTATCTCTTTCCTTTAAAGGCCTAATAGCAGTTTGGGGGAAGGGGTTTCAGTTTTGAATAATGAAACAATGCAGGGGTGGAAAGCTTTAACCGCCTCCTGTTCTCTCACGACCCAAATTGTTATCCCTCCACAGCTTCCATTAGCCTTTTGCCAAGACGATCCCTTCATAACAGACAATCAGGTCCATCTGTGTTTTAAGAAGGAATAGAGCTGTTCAGTCACATGGCATACTTTAGATTGATTGACAGAAATGGTCAAAGGAGGGTGGAGTCAGATTCCTTCTTATAGCAACAACAGAGTCCTTGTTCAAAAGACACCAAAGGGAGTATAGCATCTCAGAGCCTCCTGGCTTGCATTTTTGGCACAGAGACAGTTTTAAAAGGGAATTAGATTCATGGAGGACAGACCTATTAGTGGCTAGTAGCCAGGGGTCATTTCGTAGAAAAAGAGCTAGGGGGACTCATTAGCATAACTCATTAGCATATGCCACACCCCCTAACATCACCGGAAGTGTGTCCTCCCCACAGCCGGCGGCGACCTCCAGTGGGCACCAGCAGGGAGCTCCAGGCCCCGCCCTCCCGCACCTCACCCGGGGGGATGGCGTCCCCCCGCGTCCCCCCCAAATGACCCCTGCTAGTAGCCATGGTGACTAAAAGGGAATCTCCACTTTCAGAGGTAGTAAATCTCTGAATACAAGTGCAAGGAGACAACATCAGGGGAAGGCCTCAGCCTCTAGGCCCGGTTGTCAGACTTCCAGAGGAACTGGTTGGCCACTGTGTGAGACAAGATGCTGGAATAGATGGGACACTGGTCTGATCCAGCAGGACTAGTCTTCCCATGCTCTTATTTCTTGTATGAGTAAAAGGTAAAGGTAAAGGTTCCCTTGCTCGAAAGCCAGTCAAATCCGACTCTAGGGTTGCAGTGCTCATCTCCGTTTCAAAGCCAAAGAGCCAGCGCTGTCCAAAGACGTTTCTGTGGTCATGTGGCCGGCATGACTAAACACTAAGGTGCACGGAATGCTGTTACCTTCCCACTGAAGTGGTACCTATTTATCTACTTGCAATTTCTTGCTTTCGAACTGCTAGGTTGGCAGGGGTTGGAACTAGAGACGGGAGCTCACTCCGTCATGCGGCACCCGGGTCTTGAACTGCTGAACTACCAACCTTCCATAGCCTGCAGTTCAGCGTCTTAACCACTTGAGCCACCGCAGCTCCGATTCCTGTATGAGTAGTGAAGTCCTTAATCGCTGTAATGCTAAAATAAGATTTGCTTGTTTCAAATATTTATGCCCTTCCTTTCCAATGTACATCTCAAAGCAGCTTCCCACATGTGAGCTAGCAGGCTGCAGTGGTGACTTCAGGACGGATACTCTCCTTCATCCTGAACAGTGGTACTCAATATGCAGCCCACAGAGTGCCCCTTTCACGACTATTATTAATCAAAATAGGCACATATACTTCCATCCCTGGTGTGAGGCCTGCACTTAAGGGAGGCTTGCAGCTTACCTGTTCCTCCAGTATTGGCTGATCTGAGGTGGGAACCACCTGCCAGTCACAAGCCACTCCTAACAAGGACCTTTCCCACTTCCTTGAGACATGGGGCCATTGGGTACCACATTGGGTAAAAGTGCTCAGAAGAGGCACAGATGACATGCCGAAAAGCCACATGAGGCTAGGAAAGTTGGGGGTGGGGACGTAGTCAGGGAGCCTTGCCACTGGCATGAAAATGTCACTTATTTATTTATCTATTTATTTATTTATTTGGCTCTTATACCACCCTCCCTGCAAGTGGGTTCAGGGTGGTGTACAACAGATTACTACAAAAATACATAAAAATTATAAATATTCTAAGAATACAATTCTGATAATACCCAATATCCACATGGTGCCATAATACAATTATAACCCCCAATTTACTTTACTATAACAGTGGTGGGGTATGTGTGTAAAAGCAGTTAGTGAGCCAAATGTCTGTTGGCAACTGTTAACCATTAGATCATTGATGTTAACCCACTGATGTTAAAACTGTTGCTGTTCTCAACCATGTGCTTGGAGGAACATCTCTGCCTTATGAGGAAAACCTGGAATTGACAGTGGGTAGCTCTAGAAATCGCCAGAAACTCTGTGGTAAAACCATAGACTCCAGCAATTTCTACAGCTAACTGCTGTCACTTCCAGGTTTTCTCTGGAAGTGACATTGTCATGCAGATGATTTTGCCCTTAAAAAAATTCCCCACTGCCATGTGGAACAGCAGAAGGCAATGGGGAACAGCAATAAAACTATGATGGGGAACTAGGGCTGCCAAGTCTTGTTGAATCGCGGCGGGGGATCGTCATTCTTTACAGGAGCTCTGCCGCGGGGGACGGCAACAGGCGTTGCACCGCCATCGCCAGGATGTGATGCTACGCATCGCTCTGGCAACAGGGCTGTTTGGAGCCCCGTTGCCAGAGTGACGCGTAGCGTCACATCCTGGCGACAGTGGTGCAATGCCTGTTGCTGTCCCCCGTGGCAGAGCTCCTGTAAAGAATGACGATCCCCCGCCGCGATTCAACGAGACTTGGCAGCCCTATGGGGAACAACAATGAAAATGGTAACAAAAATATAATTCTAAAAACAACATTAAAAATAATTTAAAATACTGTTAATAGAAACATTAAAGAAACAACATAAAACAATGTATCAGTAAGGAAATATAGTCCTCCCTGAGCAAATTAAAGCAGCCATATTGTGTTGAAAACAGCCTTCATGTGACATTCTCAAGCAATGCTCTATGTGTGTCTGATTTAACTGAGGATTCCTGCCTAACTTCAGGTTTACTTTTTGTGATATGTCAAGTAAGGCCTTGGCTCTTGGATATCTATGACAGAATCTGAAGTATCAGTTCGGCAAAGCATTTACTGAGACCTTCTGTGAGTCCAGTGAAGATCAAGATGGGTAAAATTATTACAGTCTGACAGCTGTAAAAGGTCACCAAGTTAAATTAATTCAGCCCCCCCCCTCCTCCCAGTGCCTCATAATATATGGGGAAGAAATTAATAAGGGCTCTCAGGCTTAATGCAGATGAACTCTCTTAAGGCCATGCACATTTATGAAGAGCCAGGTCACTGCCGTTACCATCATTTGGATGAACAAGAAGCTGAAGGCCAGCCAGACAGCAGAGTCTTTATTCGGTGTGACTAACCTCCAGGGCCTCCATTTCTGTGTGAAATTAGCTTATATCTGATACATTAACAAAATGGTAATTTAAGGTTTCTTTTATACAGAGTGTAGTTTACTAGAGAACAGAAAGGAAGGCTAATCAATCCCTGTTTTTCACAGAAAAAATATTTAGGATCTCTGAGCTATTTTGGCTCTTTACTAGTGACCTTCCCTTCTATTGGGGTATCTGATGGGGAGGGGTGCCAAATGCACACACACATAGGGTTGCCAGGTCCCCCTTACCACTGGCAGGGGGTAGGGAGTAGCGTTATCAGATCTAGGTTGGGAAACTCCTGGAAATTTGGAGGTGGAGCCTGGAAAGGACAGAGATCTCAATGGGGTACAATGTCACAGAGTCAACCATCCATCCAAAGCATCCATTTTCTCCAGGGCAACTGATCTCTGTAGTTGGGAGATGAGCTGTAATTCTGGGGGAACCTCAGGTCCCACCTGGAGGCTGGCATCCCTACATACAGAACTCTGCATAATTATTAATTTCCACTACTTGAGTGTTTTTAGACCTGATACTTATGTTATCATGTCAACACAGAAATGGTTCCCCACAGCCTGGTCCAATGCTACTCTGGTACCAGCTTGAAAAGGGAAACCATGGCCCCTACCACATGGGGGGGGGGAAGCACGGGCAAAGTGTGGCTTTTGAAAGCCGCATCAAAAGAGACACGTGGCGGTGGGATCACGCAGTTCCCGTGAGCCGCCGTGCAGTTGCTCCTTGGCACAATCAGATGCCAGGGAGAAAGCCATGGAAGGGAGTGCGAGGAAGCCGGCTGTGCATGTGTGCGCATGTGCAGTTCGGCTGGGAGCCTCGATTGCTCCAGAAGACGGGCGCTCCGGCGCTCCGGCGGCTATGCTTGCTGCGGCGTTTCTGGTAAGTCCTGCTCTGTAGGTGTTTTTTTTTTTACAGCGGATTTTTGGCCTGAAGGGCCAGATTGGGGACGGGTGTGCACCGCTTCCCAGATGTTGCAGTTTGATTGCGCCCGTTTGCTGTGCCCCTGATCCGTCCCTCTTCCGCCCCTAAACCTCCCGTGTGACCGGGATCCATGTAGGTCTTCCAAAAGAAATGAAGTCTTCCCTCGTCAGAGCTTCTGGTCCCAGAAACACAGTACTGACATGGAGGAATGCCATCATCTGGGTAATGAGTCAGTGGGAAATTGTGTCTGTGTAAATGAAGTCATCTGACAATAGATTCATTTGTAAAATAGATGACTATCACTGATCATTTCCAGTCTTCATATCCTGTTCTTTATTCTATGGCAGTAAAGTGTTGAAGTCAATGTTTCCCAAATCTGGAATTCTCTGAATTCTAGTAAAGTTTTTTTGTATGGCTTCTCATTCCCAATGCATAACATTCACTGCTACTTATAGAAACATAGAATCACAGAGTTGGAAGGGGCATGCAAGCCATCTAGTCCAACCCCCTGCTCAGTGCAGGGTCAGCCTAAAGCATCCCTGATTTCACAGGGTTCTTATGAATATTTATTTATTTACTTCACATACCCTGCCTTTCTCCCTAGGGGAGCCAAAGCAGTTTACATCATTCTCCTCTCCTCTCACAACAACCTTGTGAGATAAGTTAGGCTGAGTTCCATGTGTGTTAGATTGCCTCTGCTACTAGTGCTGGCAACCTCCAGATGGGGCTCCCAGAATTACAACTGGTCTCCAGATGATGAAGATCAGTTTCCCTAGAGAAAATCTGTGCTTTAGAAGGTTACCTGTATGGCATTGTACTCCACTGTACTCCACTGAAGTCCCTCCCTTCTCCAAACCTTGCCCTCCACAGGTGCTACCACCCAGCGCTCCAGGTATTTTCCAACTTGGAATTGGCATCCCTATCTTCTACAGAGCTAAATTCCTCTTGCACTTCCATTTGTAGAAGTGTCATTGAAAGCAGAAGTGCTAGTGTTGGACGAAGCACACTCAATGCAGATGCTATCTAACATGCATGGAACTTATTTGTAGGTTCCAAACCATAGGCTTTTTGCAGACCTGATGGTCTTTTCACTGTTTTATATAAACATTAGGGATGGGCACAAACTGGCTCATGAGCTAAAGTTCGTGTTGAATTTTGGCTGGTTCGTGCTTCGCGAAGTTAAGTTCATGACAGGTCAACTAGCATGAACTTTCCACAGACTTCAAAGCTGTATGTGGAGGTTTGTTGTGGTTCATGAATGGATACATTTCCAGACAGACTGTCTCCCTGGATCAAGACATTTACCAAACCTCAAAGCAAACTTCAAAGCAAATGGGAAGGCAGAGGTTTTCCTGTGAGTTTGGTGTCACTGGCTAGTTACATGGAGTCCTGTAACTGCAGCAATGCAAGCAAAAGAAGACTACTGTCAAACCACAGAATCCCTGCAGTACAAACTGAAGGGAGGGCATTTTTTCAAGCTCAGTATAACCAGTTCAGAGTTCAAAACACCCAGCAGAATCCAGTACCACTGTGGCAATGCAAGCTTCAAAAGACTGATCAATCTCAAAGCACATTGTCACAAGAAATCGAAAGGGGGGTGGGATTTTGCAGGTTGAGCACAACCAGTTCAATATACAGAATGTTCAGCCAAATCCAGTACCACCATGGCAATGCAAGCTTAAAGGGACTGATTGATCTCAAAGCACAGTGTCACAAGAAATACAACCTGGGGGGGGGGGATTTTGCAAGCTCTGTGCATGAAAATGGGAACTCCGGCAAAGGGGGGTGGAACCGTCTTGAAACTGACAAGATCAGGGGAGGAATTGGAGACACAGCAGAGGGGAGAGAAACTCCTGAACCTGCACCTGTCATTTCCCCAGAAAGCATTTTCCTGGAGGCACCTTCTGGGAGGGGGCGTAATTTGATTCCCGTAAATCCAGTTCTTACCAAACTTGGAGGCCAGGTAGAGGAGAGTCAGCCATAGATGACCTGTGAGTTTGGTTCCACTAGCATGCTGGGAGGGGGTGTTCTACTGGGTCACGAACCTCACAAATTGAACTGGTTCATTTGACACCTAAGAGTTCATGATGGTCCAAGCATGCCACAAACCACAAACTGAACCACATTTTCCTAGTTCATGCCCATACCTAATAAACACTGAAGAACTGCAGGAAGAGGAATTCTGGCTGAAATTGGTGTGCATGTATAAGGCAGCAGAGAGAAGCATTTTCCCCTCTCTCTGTCTTTTCAAATAAAGCTGACATCTTGACAGGAAGCAGATGTCTGATATCATAAGGGTACATATGGGAGTATGCATTTGCCAGACCAAATCATCAACTTTTTCCCACCTAAAGGACAAAAGAGAAAGAATGTACAGACAGCTCAAACTCATGTTGATGTTCAATATACTGCATTATTCTGAACAGAAAATGTACCAAGCTGTTTCCCAGAGATGGAAGCTAATGAAAAAGTCTATCATCTGAAGTTCACTGACTTTTAAAAGCCTGTCTATTGCCAGCTTCCTCACAATTTGACTGGGAAGGGATCTGAAATCCCACACATTTTCTCTACAAATATATAATCCGGCATCCTGATACCATGATAATGGGTAGGTCTCATTTTGCAAATAAGAATAGTATCATAGAGAGCAAAAGGAAAACCGCCTCATTTCCTTTTGCATTTTTTTTTAACTCTGCATCCGATTTCTGTGCTATTGGCATTCCAAAGAAATTCTGGAAATACATAAGGGCATCTACACAAAAGACAAAAGATCAGATACCCAATGTGGGTTGGACTAAGGAGACAGTAACCAGCATCCCTTTACCATCTTTAGATCCACCCTTTCCCCTACACACAAGCAATTAGAAAAATTAACTAAACACACAGACATTTTTTTTTGCCATCAAGTCCCAGATAATTTATGTTGATCTCATAGGGTTTTCAGAAGTAGTTTGCTATTGTCTGCCTCTGCATAGCAACCCTTGGTCTCCCATCCAACTACTAACCAAGGTGACCCCTGCTTAGCTTCCAAGATCTTAGGAGCAATTCTCCCTCTAAGCTGTGGAGTCTTATGAGCAGAAATTTCACTTTGTGAGTTACTGGCATTAAAGTTGTGAGTGAGCAATTTCGCTACTGCATTAATTAGTTTGCTCAATCAATCAATCAATCAATCAATCAATAAACCTTTAATGGCATATACAACCTTAAAAAGCAAAGACAGAAAATGACACAATCAACTAAAAGTCTAGGTTAATTATAAAATCATGAAACGGACTTTCCCAAATTTTTCACTCTCATCACGTCAACTAAAAAATTGGCCACTGCCACAGTAATCTCTGTTGTTACATCGTTCAATAGAAATTGGCATTTTATTTCATTGGAAAGGATGACACGCAAATTCGTGAAGCGTCCCATATTTTTTTGTGCTCGCTTCGGCAGCACATATACTAAAATTGGAACGATACAGAGAAGATTAGCATGGCCCCTGCGCAATTAGTTTGCTCTGGAGCCATCCTTCCTGAGCTAAGACAAAAATGTGTGAGCCAGAGGCTAAAAAACTGTGAGCTAGCTCACACTAACTCAGCTTAGAGGGAACACTGCTTAGGAGACTGAAATAGTCTTAGCTATCCTGATCAGGCCAACCTAAGGATTAGCTAGGAGATATACAGTCGTTGCCCCAAAGCTTTGAAATCTGTTTTCCAGAAAATCAGGTTCTTTAATGTGACCCTATAGACATATAAGCCTATAGCTAAAAGATCTTTTAAATATATATATATATATTTACTACCATTGTGAGAGTCTTTTCAAATCAGATTCCTTCAAGGATTCATTGACTCATCTCTGTGGTGCTGACATCAGAACATGTATCTAAGAACTAGGAGTGAATTAAGAAAAATCAAGTTTTATTAGATCATTATTAAACACAAGAAGCTGCATTATACTAAGTAAGACCATTGGTGCGTTAAGGTCAGCATTGTGTAATCCAGGGGTATCAAACATGCAGCCTGGGGACCAGATTAGGCCCCCGGAGGGCTTCTATCAGGCCCGCAGTGGAACTGGTTGTCTTCTTCTTCTTCTTCTTCTTACAGTTCTGCTGCTGCTGCGTCATCATAGGTTTGCAGCTTACAGATACACACCTGAACAGCATCCTCAGGACTGCAACAGCACAGACATTTTGATGCAATAATTCAGAGCAAGAGGTGTCAGGTATCAGACACTGTTAAATAAACAAAATATTGCAAGAGTGCTATTGTTTTAAGCATGTTTTTATTTTAAGTAAAAATATCCCTTTGTGTTTGTGTCCTTTATAAAGAAGACCGAAAGGAGTCTCAGAGTAGCTTACAAACTCCTTTCCCTTCCCCTCCCCACAACAGACACCTTGTGAGGTAGGTGGGGCTGAGAGAACTCTGACAGAAACTGCTCTTTTTCCAGAACAGCTGTGCCAGAATTATGGTTTGCCCAAGGTCATCCAGCCAGGTGCAAGTGGAGGAGTGGGGAATCAAACCTGGTTATCCCAGATTACAGTCCACGCACTTAACCACTACGCCAAACTGGCTCTCTCTCTGCTACCTGGCATTACATTTTATGACACACATGACCCAGCCCAACAAGGTCTTATTTATGTCCGATCTGACCCTCATAACACATGAGTTCGACACCCCTCATCTAATCTGACTGTCAGAAGTTTTCCAGGCTGAGGTCTTTCACATTACCTACTACTTGATTCTTTTAACTGGAGATTCCAGAACTGCACTTCCCTCCCTTAAGGTTAGGGCCTTCATCAGAAGAGCTTCTTCTTTAGATTTTTCAATTTTTATTGTCTATGGACTAGTGTACATGCCCTGAGCTTTGAAAGGTGTGCTAAACATGTTTACATAAATAATAAAGGTGCCAAAGGGGGGGGGATCCTCTTCTTGACATGTAATGCTTTATTTCAACAGTAAGTGAAAACAATGTGGATATTAAACTGCATATGCTATCCATGCAAAAAAGAAAAGAAATAAAACAAAGCAGTTGTTATAATTCTTTGTGTGTGTGTGTGGTTGTAATTCCTAGGTGTTCCCCAGTTGCTGTCCTATATGAACCGCAATTCCCATGCTGCAAGCATGGACAGAATCAACAGAGTGGAATGACAGCTGGAAAAACCAGGACCCTTCATATTTTCTGCATTCCATTTGGAGTTTCCCTGCGACATTACAGCCACCGTGTCAACATAAGCCAGCGCAGAAGACAAGCCAGCGATCAGAAGCAAAGGACTGCTTCCAAAAAGCCTTTCCATCCCCCCCCTCCTCTGCAAAGGGAAAGTGCTTCATGCCTCACAAAGTCCTGCCAGTTATTACCATGTGTTAAATTGTGATCTGCAAACACAAGCTGTTCCTAAACAAGAACAAAACTGCAAAACCAGATGGTTTCCTTTTAAGGTCGAGTGAAGTTTTCTGGAAAGCAAACATATGTTTTTTCCCCCCTCTCCCCAGCTGGCAGCTCCCACATGAAAACAACCTGCTTCCAATCTTTTTTTCAAATGACAAGACTTCGTTTACTTCGTTTCTAGAAAAGACACATCACATCAGGAGGCTGGTTGGTTCCCAGTTCTTTATTTGCACTTCCTATTTCCTTATTTGTGAATCCAACTATAAATATTGAAGATACTTTCATAGCGTTGCACCCCAAAATATGCTGTGGACCACCACCTAACATCCCTCCCCAATTCAGAGGACTCCCACCTCCAAGTGGACCAATGCTGTTTCCTGGTCCAAAGACCAGTTCCTGTGCTAACAAGTGGGGTTCCCCAGCACCAATACATATTTGAGGGGGAGGGGGAACAAGTGATTCACAACAAAGGTACTCTATGTACATATTTTTGCTTTATTTTTTTATTACATTTGATAATAAATCTACAATATCAACTTCTTTTTCTCCCAGATCAAACATCTTAACATTTAAAACAAAACACTTTTATTTATGCAATTAATTCTTTTAGATTTAAAGCTGAGCTACAATCAGGAATGATTTGATGTTCACCAAACAGGTTTTCAAAAACTGATCTTTCCGGGCTCGCAATACCCATTGAGTCAAACCCCTTGAGTCAAACTTGTCATACAATTGCCTTGATGACTTCTTTGAAATGCAAAGTGAACTCTTTTGCAAGTAGTTTTCTGTCTGTGCAGTGGTGGTGATATCCAGCATGATAGCTAGCCTAGAAGAAGCTGCTTGGATGACATACGCTCCAGGGCCATTGCTGCTCAGCCTGTGCATTGTTTAAAATCAGCTACATTAAGAGAGAAGAGAAGAGAAGAAGAGATTGGATTTATACCCTGCCCTTCACTCGGAGTCTCAGAGCGGCTTACAAACTCCTTTCCCTTCCCCTCCCCACAACAGACACCCTGTGAGGTGGGTGGGGCTGAGAGAACTCTGACACAAAGTGCTCTTTTTCAAGGACAGCTGTGCCAGAGCTTGTGACTGACCCAAGGTCACATCAGCAGGTGCAAGTGGAGGAGTGGGGAATCAAACCAGGCTCTCCCAGACTAGCGTCCGCACACTTAACCACTACACCAAATGCATGTGTTACAGTGTGTTACAGTGCATGTGTTGAGTTTGCACCTGCATGCTTGGTGGCATTCATCATGCTGGCACATGCTCAAAACTTATTGGACAGAACCACAGTTTCCAGCCAGCAGAAAATGAATGCATAAACAAGACTGAGATACTACAAATAAATATTCACAGCTTTCACAGTTGGGCAGAGAAGCAAAATGGGTAATAGGGAATTTGTGTCGCTTTCCTCTCCCTTCCAATGCAGGATTGAGACAATCAAAGCAAGTGTCTGTTCTGTAGGTTCATTTCCCCCCCTGTAAGGTGCATTGGATGGACAGGCATATGGAAATGGAACAGCTACAGGGAACATTTGAGAACATGCATATGTCATTGTGATCAGATTAGAATGTCCTCATGAACTGACACAGTCAACATTCAGTCAGGCTGTGGAATGGAGCACTATATTCATGTACAATATCTAAAATATTATAAGACTTCTAACAAAAAATGATTTCAGCCTTTATCATGGCCAGATCCTTGACTTGATCTCAATGTTCCATTCAGTGAGAAAAACAGTAGTGCTTGACTCCATGGATTACTATCAGTGATAATGGGGCAACATCCACTGGTGATATTTCCCCCCATCAAGTGCTACGCTTGTGTTTTTTTTAAAAAGTCAGCATAGTTATAACTCCTTTTGCTACATATTAATAAAATTGCTGCTAGTAGTATCTGTGATGATAGAGCAATGCAAGATACCTTGATTAACACTCCGGGAGGCCTTGATCTCAGAGAAAACATTCTTCCCTGGGAACAACATTAATTCTTCAGATTTCCTTTAAAAGTTTTCCTTTACGGAGACAAATAGGCAGGATAGCTATGACCCATTTGCCCACCTGCCAGGAAGATGCAAGATAGATGGCTATTTGGATATTATGAGTTGGGCCATAAAAGATTGGGGGACGTGTGCCTTGATATGACTGGAGAAAGGGACAAGGCAGCACATGCACGAGTGGGAACTCAAACCCAAGTTGAGGATAGGTCAAAGGGAAACCCTCCCAACTGGGAGATGGAAGGTTAAAACAACTGACATATTGTGAGAAAGTATGTAAGCCAAGAATTAGGGGAGAAATGGAGTGAAGTCTGTCTCGACCAGCCTCTTTTTCAAAGTTCCTGCAGGCTTGTGATCATTTCATGAGAGGGAGTGTCTAGGTAACATCAGGAATTGTACAACTTAGTTAGCTAGCCTTATGTTTTTGTTTCTCTTCTTAGTTCTGTAACACCTTCCACTGGTTTGCTATAATTCAGCCAGTTCCAGTAGGACCATTAACAGGCATTAATCCCATCAAGTTCTGGCCTGGGAGACTACCCCCAGGACTCCTATAAAAACAGAGAGCATCTCCTACCTTGGTGTGCACTCTGAGAGTGTCTATTATTGAGTACACCCCCAAAGTCTCTTCTTTGGGCCTCCTTCTCCATAGTGTGGAACACTGGCCATTAGTGCTATCTTCTTCATGGGCCTCTGCACATCTGGACAGGTAATATAACCCCCATAATTGCTCTTAAACATTACTATTATCACCTCTTTATTTCCTAGTTCTTGATTGCATGCATACTTTACTTTTGATTGCTCTAGTATGATTGTAATCAGGTAAATTCTTTAATAAAAACTATTTGATTTACTTTTTAAATCTGGAGTCTTCCTACTGAACTGGACCTTACATAAGAACATAAGAGATGCCAATGTTGGATCAGGCCAAAGGCCCATCCAGTCCAACACTCTGTATCACACAGTGGCCAAAAATACCAGATGCCATCAGGAGGTCCACCAGTGGGGCCAGGACATTAGAAGCCCTCCCACTGTTGACTCCCCCAAGCACCAAGATGACAGAGGATCACTTGCCCCAGAGTCCCTATCTATACCTTGTGGCTAATAGCCACTGATGGACCTCTGCTCCATATGCTTATCTAATTCCCTTGTGAAGCTGTCCATGCTTGTAGCCGCCACCACTTCCTGTGGCAGTGAATTCCATGTGTTAATCACTCTTTGGGTGAAGAAGTACTTCCTTTTATCTGTTCTAACCCGACCGCTCAGCAATTTCATGGAGTGCCCACGAGTTCTTGTATTGTGAGAAAGGGAGAAAAGTACCTTGGTATATATAGGTCCCTCGTACCCCTCTGGCCTCCTCTGTCTCATAGCTAATTCCCCCCAACAACAAGGCAGGCCACTGGTGGTAACAGGGGACAAGCCTTCTCTCTCACACACAGCCTTTCCCACCTCCTTTTAAGTACTCTATGGTGAGGAGACTGAGAAAGAGGGGACTGGGGATAATTTTTTACAGTGTAAATTACAGACATGCCCCCTTGTCTTCAGTAATAAAATTCCAGATGTCTCTCCACGAGTTCATCATTCATCCTCCTCCTGAACTGCTTCCCTGTTGCTGGCAGGAAAGATACTTTTAGAAAACTAATATGGAGTAGAAAGGAATGAACTAAACTAGAAAAACCTGAGAACTTTCCTCAGCCTCCAAACTTGTCATTCCCCTAACAGCTGCAACAAAGTATCTCCCGGGGTCCACTCAGGGGTCACTGTGATCTCATTGACCACCTACCAGTACACTCCTTCTGTCTCTTCCTGTTTGGATGTTTGAAAACCTCACATTCTAAATGGCAAACTGGCCCGTGCAATGGACTTCGAAATGTCACCTAACCAGGGAATCTTGATTTAGGCAGAAAACAGTATGTCATCATCATATGCTTTGGGGCAGTGGTAGCAAACCTATGGCACAGGTGCCAGAGGTGGCACTCAGAGCCCTCTCTGTGGGCATGGGTGCCATCGCCCCAGCCAGGCCTAGACCATCATTAAAGTGTGGAATGCTCTGCCAAATAATTTTAAGTAAATGAAAGCATTTGGGATTGCTTTCCTTACTTTGTTTGGATCATCTTAAGTTAATGTATGAGTTGTTTTTTCTAAAGTAAAACCTCACTATTCAGGTTAAATTGCCGTGTTGGCACTTTGAGAAAAATAAGTGGGTTTTGGGTTGCAGTTTGGGCACTCGGTCTCTAAAAGGTTCGCCATCACTGCTTTGGGGTGTCAGAGTTCCAGACACAAACACAGCATGCAAAACAAGGGAAAGGAAATCTCCAGAAAGTGAGTCCCTAGTGTGGCACCCATGGGTGTCATGGTGCCTGCTGACACCTTTCCTGGGGGCCACCATTGTGGCGGGGACAGGCTAGAGAGGGACCCTACTTACCTGAGCCCAGGAGGTACAGCTAGTGAGGAATATCCTGAGGTGCAGCTGGAAGCAAAGGGGTGGACAAACAGCTTTGAGAGGCCAGCACAGGAAAGGAAAGGCAAGCTCCAGGTTGAGACGGTGAGGGCTGACCACTCTGGAGACAGGCCAAGTCAGCAGCGATTGGCAGCAGCTGGGAGTAGGTGGGGCAGCAGGTCAGCCAAGCCAGGATGCACCTTAAGGCAAGGCTTAGAAGCAGCAGCCAGATGCCTGCAGTGGTGGCAGATGTTGTAGCACGGGTGTTGTTGACCACTTCCTTGCACTGTAGTTATGATGGTCTGAACTAATGACTGATAGAGCTGACTGGAGAGTCTGGTATGTGCTGGGGGGGGGACTGGACTCTAGACCCTTACCCAGCTAGCAATGGGCTGCAGTGGTTCAGGTTGACAAGGTAATGTCCAGTCCTGCCACACCAAACTGTTGGTTTTCTTTTCTCCCACTCCCCCTTTCCCAGTATATTTTTCAATTTACCACATTTCTCCCCTGCACTTCAGCTTCCTCTGTGGGTCTGAATGTGACGGCAACCACCATCACCCTGTATCAGAATTCCAGAAGCACCCGCAGGTTCAACACAGTTGGGGATCCCTGCTTTAAAATACGTCTGCTAGCTGTATAAGACCTGAGCTGACCTTCATGCTCTTGCCCTCCTGTTACAGGTATTAAAGCCTACGCATGGCCAGTAGTGTAAACCTTTGGCATGAGCTAAGGACAAGATCCAAAAGGGTTCCTGGACCTTGGCTTTTGCTCATAGCCTGTGACCTTGCATGAGCTGACACCATGAATCCAGAACCAGACCAGGTTATGGCATAATGTATTTGTTCCCTTAAATTGTACTTTATTCAAATCTCGTTTATTTGAGCATGTTAGGGGAGAAAAGCTAGGGTAAAAAATGCATAAATAAGTAAATAACAAAGTCCACTCAACCTGAGCCAGCATTTAAATATCCATTGCTGCCATTTGGTGACCGGTTTGCATGGATTTAATGGCCTTTTTCAACCCATGTTTAACATATAATTTTACATGGAAGTTAAACCATTAGGTTTAGGACATATATACATTTGCAGATCACTCACTTTTTTTGAAGCCAATAATTAAAAAGAAAGAGTGTGTGTGTGTGGGGGGGGAGAAATGACACAACATTGCTGTAACAATGCCACTTAGTGATCAAATATTAACGGCCTTAATGTTATTGTGCTGTTAAACTGAATTATTGTCAGGCACTGACAGAACAAACAGTTCCTCTTCACCAGAGGAAATGGTATTAAATCAAATATTTGGCTATTTAGCAATCATTTCATAGGCTTCTTAGTCACTCTGAATTTCTTTGACTGGAAAGTGATTTTGCATAGAATTAGAAATGGAAAAGAAGAAGAAGAAGAAGAAATGGCAAGAAATGAAACCAGGAGATGCCCTGCTCTGACAAGGTACGTTATATGCTTCAATTATGTAATTATTGGAGCTAAAGATTCACAAATTACATCGTGCAATGTTGTTTAACTTGCTTTGCTAACCTTCCATTTGTACAAAAGCATCATTAATTATCCCCAGTGAGTGACAGCTTGTGGTGTGGAACGTTCTGCATTAAAAATCTAAGATTCTTTCATCCTATACACACTGTAATTTGTTAAATGGCCTAATTTAGATGGCCAATTCTAGCAAGGCTGACAACATCCCATCTATTATGGGATGGCAAGCACCTTACCACTCTGTCTGATTTCTTTTTGTCGTTGTTGTTTGGCAGAGTCAGTCTTTGTGCAGTGTGCTGTACTTGAAATGATAATAGCCAGGGTTCGTACGAAAGGATTTTGTGTTAACTGTTGGGTGCTTTCTTTTTAAATTGTAGAAGAAAAAATGAAACTCCAACTGACGGAGCAATCCTTTTATTTAGCCGTAACAGGTGGAGAAACATAGTACTGGAAAATGTTCATCGCTATTTGCAGTTGGATGGGAGATGTATTGCCATTGGATGGGAAATGTACTGCGCCACTCATAGTACTATGTGCACCTGTGAGCAAAAAAAGAGAAAAAAGTCAACTCCATATTTATACTAATATGAGTGAGAAAATGGAGAGCCTTGGGCCAAATCTGGCATGCATGGGGTACCAAATCAAGTTTTCTTCCCAACCCCCTCCTTTTTATCCTGTATCCAAAGGCTCCATGAGGAAAATAGCAAGATAACTTGCTGGCAGGTGTCAGAATGCATGAAAAAGTGGTAAGATAACTTGCTGGCAGGTAGGGATGCATGAACCCCCACCCGTTTTGCTCACCTGCCATGAACAGATTATGATTTTTCAGTAGACTGTTCAGCTGTTCAACCTAGGGCCTGTTCATTGGGTTCCTTTTCACCTGTTAAAACAATACAGTTAAGTATATTGCAATAGTGAAAGTATATTGCAATAGTGTCAGAGTGGGAGCCCTGGTTTCTTTATTGCTGCACAAACTTGTTGTGGCAACTCACTGCTCGGCAGCCAATCATATAATAAAGAGTAAACTGGTCAGCCAATGATTATAAGTAAACATGAACAATGGTTTTATGTGTCCCAAATACAAGAATCCATCCATTCCGTAAAGATACTTGATTTCCCTGTAGAACTTGAGCCTTTATTTCTTCCAGAGCGGCATATCTTCTTGTCTTCATAAGAGCTCCTCAGTTCTACAGAACAGATAGATTTTACTACCTACTCAAGTTCTCATTAAAGAATAAAAAGAAGAAGGGGAAGAAATGATCAGACCTCAGTAAGTGGAGAAATTATAGTTTCTCAGGTGTAGGGCATATAGACACCATTTCCTGGGGAACCCTCCATCTTGCTACTGTCTTAGGTGGTCCAAAAGCAATTAGGTCCACAAGGGTGTTTTTGAACAGGAGTCCATAACGATTTGTGGATACTGCTAAATTAAATGGCATTCAATTTTACTAAATTATTAAAAGCAATAAGTATCTAAATTCCTTGTACTGCAGAACAACTTCCCTGCCTCTTTCTTCCCATTCTAGCTCCAAACGCCCCCTAAATGCTGTTCCAGGGGGAGAGGAGGGATCAGTGCAAATTGCCCCTCCTCCAGGTACATGTGGATCTTTGCAATGGGATCCAACCCAGTAATATATTCTTATCGCATCTACATTCCTCATGAGGTGAATAAAGAAATATATGAATCAAAACCATGCTTTCTAAGCATTTTTACCATGACTAATAGTGCCGGAGAAGTCAGTTTTCTCATTTCTGTTTTCTCTTGGATCAACTGTATTTGCATGAGAGTTATTCCAAAAGATCATACTTCGTCATCCTTTGACATATGCCATAAACTTTCCTAAGAACATTTGCAATTTACCAGCTCATGAGACTGGGAAGATGAATATGATTCCTTTAACAGGGGTGGGTTCATTAGTGACTTGCATGCAATAGTCGACTCATCTCTGTGGCCACTGTTTGCAAACAGGGACTGGCTATATTCTGAAAAGACAGGCACTACTCTGCTGGAGCTGACTAATATTCATCTAGGGCCCCGGTCACACAGGAGGTTTTGGCCCGGAAGAGGGACGGATCGGGGGCGCAGCAAACGGGCGCGATCAAACCGCAACATCTGGGAAGCGCCGCGCACCCGTCCCCGATCCATCCCTTCAGCCGGAAAACTCGCTGCAAAAAAGAACCTGCAAAGAGCAGGACTTACCGGAAGTTGCTTCCAAGCTAAGTTCAAGGTGACAGCTCTTAACTTTAAAGCCCCTCATGACCTAGGACATGCTTATTTATTTATTTAGATATTCATACTCTTTTCCCCCCGTGTGGCAGGGGCCTAGGTCAATGTACTTTTCTAACAATTACCAACCAAATGTCTCCAAGAAAATAACAGGCAGGATTAGGGTTGCCAACTTCAAGGTGGCATCTGGCGATCTCCTGCTGTTACAATTGATCTCCAGACAACCAAGATCAATTCTCCTGGAGAAAATGGCTGCTTTGGAGGGTGGACTCTCTGGCACTAAACCCTGCTGAGGTCCCTTCCTTTCCCCAAACCTACCCTCCACAGGCTCCACCCCCAAAACCTCCAGGTATTTACCAACCCAGAGCTGGCAGTCCTAGGCAGGATATAAGGTACAGTGTTGTAGTGCTTAGATTGTTAGACTAGGAGACATGTGCAGAAATCCCTCCTTGCCACGAAACCTCCAGGATGACCTTGGACTAGGCACCCAGGGACAGGCTAAAGAAGGAACCCACTTACCAGAGGCCAGGAGGTGCTCCTCGTGATGAAAGCTTTGAGGCAGAGCTGGAAGCAAAAGGCCAGCAGCACTGAGAAGCCTGCTCAGAAAAAGCAAGATGAACTCCAGGTGGAGGTGGTGAGGGCTAACAGATGGGCTGAGCCCGCAGCCATTCGCAACAGCTAGGAGTAGGTGAGGCAGCTGATCAGCCAAGTCAGGGTGTTTGTTAAGGCTTAAAAGAAGCAGGGAGAGGCTTGCTGGGGGGGAATGGCAGGTGGAGTAGCGAGGGGACCTTCTGAGCCATGAGGCAGGAAAAGTGCTCTTAGCTACTTCCTTGCACTGTAGGCCTGAAGGATTGAATAAACAACTGGCTGAACTGACTGGAGACTCCTGTGTGTGCTTGGGGGAATGGGACCAATGGGTTCTTAGACCCTTACTGAGCTGGCTACAGGACATCTGGCAGATCCTTGGTCCTGTCACACACTCTCTCTGTCAGCCTAACGTAGCTCAACAAGGTTGTTGTGAGAATAATATAAAGAAGGGGGGAACCATGCTGCCCTGAGCTCCTCTGAAGAAGGGTAAGATAAAAATGTACTATAAATATGGAAATAGTGCAGAGTTTGAGTCCAGTGGCATCTTTAAGACCAACAAAGTTTTATTCTGGGTATAAGCTTTTGTCTGCACTTCAAAGAAGTATGCATGCAATTGAAAGCTTATACCCAGAATTAAACTTTGTTGGTCTTATTAAAGGTGCCACTGGACTCAAACTTTGGCCCATTCTGCATCTAGCATTCTTTCCACTGCTTTAACAAACCTACGCTGGAACAGAAATTCCCCTCTACATTGCATGCCACTTTCACTTTGATTGATTGTCGGATTTTATGGCAGTGTCCAGACTGCATGCTGGTTTCACTTCCTTTGATCTCTCGGTTTTATGGTACCATCTGCATAGATTTTATGGCCATTCAGGGGTGACTCTGCAGTTAGTATGGCATTAGCCCAGGGTATTTGAATGTGGTTTTGAGCCACATCTTTTTATCCTCCAGTGTGGGTTTGGTAAAACAATGGAACAAATGCTAGATGCAGAATGGGCCTTTGTTCTGTTGGTTCAAACCAACACAGCTACCCACCTGAATCTACGTAAATAGTGATGATCACTCCCCAATTGTTTGTCCCCAGCAGATGGCATGCAGAGTTATTCTGTTCTGATCCATGGTTTTGAACCCCTAGACTGGATTACTGCAGTGTGCTTTTTATGGAGCTGCCAACAAATAAAGATGCTCTGGAAGCTTCAGTTAGCACAAAAGAGACTCACCGCTTTATGGCCAGGACTATCCAAGTTTATTTCCAAGGCCATTTTCACACTTGCTGAATAATGCACTTTCAATACACTTTAGTGATTGTTTGCAAGTGAATTTTGCCATTTCACACAGTAAAATCCTGTTGCAGATTCCACTGAAAGTGGATTTGGAAGTGCATTATGTAGCATGAAAGTGCATTGCTTGCTGTGTGCATGTAATGCAAATTTTGAAGCAGTCACACTGGCTTCCTAGTTGCTTCCAAGTTCCAAGCTAAGTTCAAGGTGACAGCTCTTAACTTTAAAGCCCCTCATGACCTAGGACATGCTTATTTGTTTATTTAGATATTCATACTCTGCTCTTCTCCCCAGTGGGGACCTGAAGTGGCTTAGAACAGCATTCTCCCACAACACGCCCCATGACATAGGCCAGGATGAGAAGACTGGGTTGGCACACCATACATGCTAGCATGGCAGAGTGGGGATTCAAGCCTGAGTCTCCCGGATCCTAGTCTGACATTCTAACCACCACAGAACACTGGAATATCTGAAGGATCGACTCGGTCTGTTTCAGCCTATGCATTAACTGTTCTCCTTGCAAACTGTTAGCGGAAATCCTCTGACGAAGATTGATCCCTTGCCCAAATCTGTCTTATCTACGACAGGGGCTTATAAATGGGTTCTTGGCACCAGTTGTATACAGAGAATAAGTCAGACAGACACTGCCCTGTGTCTAATAATGGAGACAACACCTTTGGCTGCCTTAAGAATAAATGTTGTCTTTTCTGCTAACAAAATAGATTCAGGTGGGTAGCCATGTTAGTTTGCAGCAATAGAGCAAAGTTTGAGTCCAGTGGAACCTTTAAGACCAACAAAGTTTAATTCTGGGTGTAAGCTTTCATGTCCATGTACACAAGTGACTTTACACCCAGAATTAAACTTCGTTGGTCTTAAAGGTGCCACTGGACTCAAACTTTGTTCTCCTTGCAAGGTTGTTAAGATAAGAGCATAAGAGAAGCCAGTGTTGGATCAGGCCAGTGGCCCATGCAGTCCAACACTCTGCGTCACACAGTGGCCAAAACCCAGGCGCCATTAGGATGTCCATTAGCGGGGCCAGAACTCCAAAAGCCCTTCCACTGTTGCCCCTCAAGCATCAAGAATACAGAGCATCACTGCCCCAGACATAGTGTTCCATCTATCACTTGTGGCTAATTCTCTTAAATCCCCTTTACCCAGTTTCTCCCTGAAATCCAATTATCAGTTGCTTTTCCTTTTTGTCTATTTTGAATCAATTCCGTTTTGATCAAAGAGAAATTCAGAGACAGGAGGGACAAGAAGAGAGGTTCTACAAAATCTCATAATTTTGCTCTTTAGATGTTCAGTGATAGACAAGCTCTTTCCAAACCTTTCTATCATCTTGCTACCGCGCAACTGCAAGGGCAAAGATTTCTATTGAGAGAAATCAAAGAGAGATCGGTCTTTAAAAAGAGGGGGGAAAGAGAATATTCCTATAGACCGCCCTACCCCTGTGCACACATGGCTCAGGGTGGTAAACGACATAATGATAAAACATTCATAAATAACAGAACCGTTTAAATAGTAATATATAAATAAAAAAATTGTCAGATGGCATTTAACACATCAGATTTTAATTATGTCCCTGCCCTGCAAGAAAATGGAAAAGAGGCAGGAAGAAACAAAGAGGGAGGGGAGGAAGAGAGGGAGGGAGTGCCGGTAGGATGGTACCCATCACTATTCCCAACCAAAAGCCTGGTGGAACATTTCTGCCTTACAAGCCCTGCAGATCTGCATTAGGTCCTTCAGGGCACAGATGTTTTCCAACAGAGAGTTCCACCAGGTGGGAGCCAGGGCAGAAAAAGCCCTGGCTCTGGTTGAGGACAGCTGGATTTCTTTTGGGCTGTGAATCACCAGTAGATTGTCCTCTGCAGAGCATAACATAACAGAGGAGATGGTCCTGACCGCTTAAAGGTCAATACCAAAACCTTGAACATGACTCCGTACTCCACCAAAAGCCAGTGCAGCTGATGTAGCACAGGCTGAACTTGTGCTGTCCGTGATGTCCCGGTCAGGACCTGCCCCACTGCATTCTGGACTAGCTGGAGTTTTCCGGATCAGTCTCAAGGGTTAGGTCAGCATGGAGTGAGTTACAGTAGTCCAATCTAGAGGTGACCGTTGCATGGATCACAGTGGGTAGGTCAGGGCGAGACAGGAAGGGGGCCAGTTGCCTCACCTGGTGGAGCTGGAAGAACACCAGTTTGGCAGCATTAGTGATCTGGGCCTCCACTGACAAGGAAGCATTCAGAACCACACCCACACTCCTGACAGTCTGTGCTGGGTATTAGGGGCGTACTGACAAGAGTGGGGAGTTGGCACCCTAAACCTGAATCCCACCCACACAGCCATAGAACCTCCATCTTAGCTGGATTCAATCTCAGTTGACTCTTCTTCAGCCATCCAACCATGGCCTCCAGCCCCTTGGGGTCCAGGCTATTTCCTTGTAGCAGTTTCTCTTCTCAACCCCTCCCCCCTTACATGGCACGTTCCACCTCTGTCCATTCCTGAGCTTTTTCGCTTCTGCCCACGTATGTCGTCCTCCCTCTGTATTATGGAACAGATTTTACCAGTCAGTTTCGAAGGAGCAGCACTAGCGGAGTTTCATGAAACGGTTTTTGTTTGGTTTTGCTTTCTTCGGAAGTGTTGGTGATTTGTATGCTGTACATTTATGTTGTTTTAACGGTGATTTTTTAAATGCATGGTCAAGCCTGTGATCTGCCTTGGAATCTGGAAGAGGATATTAAGTGGAAACCCTGCAGGCAAGAAAAAGGCTTAAACACCTCACAAGTCTTTCTCTCCTATTATATCCTTCCAGTGCTGCTTTTCTACTAAAAAAAAAATGTTGGGCAGAATGTTCCAAGCACCTCAGTCATCTTTATTGTAGCTTTACTCCTACAGATTCACTGAGACAAAGATGGGATGGTGTCTGGACCACAAATGGTGATGGAATCATGGTTGAACTCTGGTGCCCCTCCATGCTGAGTGGCTGTAGTGTAATCATCATTGTGGGGGACAGAATTCCAGTGTGCCTCCCCACTAGGAAGTTAAATGTATGTACAAAAAGAAGGGAACTCACAGTACATCACTCTTTTTCTGATTTTCAACTAGGAGAACATTCCAGAGCAGGCCTTTATCTGAAGTTCTACTTATACATTCTTAGGCGCTTTATACCACAATGGACCTCAGTAACTAGGAGCATTATAATGTTGAACAGAATTCATTCGTGGGGGGGGGGGGAGATCTTCCCCAGAGTAAAGACCAAAACATCTCTATGGAAATCTCAGAGGAACAACTGAGTCCTGAAAGCTCCAGCATAGTGGAATGTGGGAGCAAATCAGAGGCTGGGAGGAAAGCATGGAACAAGGAACTAAAAGAGATGTTGGAGAGGTTTTCCGCAAGATGTCAGGTAGAACTCAACAAGGGCCCCGGTCACACGGGCAGGAAACTGCGGGGGAGAAGCGTGGCTGTTTGCCCTGGGGCAAACTACTGCACAGTTACTCGATCAGACCTCCCGTGGAGGTCCTGTGGAGGTACCGTGGAGGTTCCATGGCAAGGGAGAGGTGCTGATCACAGGACAAGCCGGCGCACAACGAAGAAGCACGCGCCGCGGCAAACTGTTTTTTGTGTGTGTGTACATGACGAATGCGCATGCTCCGCTGGGTCCATGTGCGCATCTACAGAGATGTGGACAAAAAAACCCCACCTTATTTGCAAGGGGACATGGGCAGGCGCCGGATGCCACTGGAAACACGATCGGACGCCCGCCCTTGCCCCGCAGTTTCCGGAAACTAGTACCTCTGAGGTACTAGTTTTTTGCCACGCAGTTTCGGCTGGAAGCCTCGGTTGTGCCACGGGAGTGCTACACTTCCCAGATGTGCTGGTGAGATCGCGCCCGGAAACTTCGCCTGTTTTCCGTCTCACTTGTGTGGCTTCTGTTCTGTGTGACCGCAGCCAAGATTCATCAGATCTACCATGGTTTATCTGTGGAAACATCAAGTGACCAGGGACTAGACAGCTCTGTCAGTGCATGAGTTCCCATTAGCATGTGAGAGGGACCAGAAGGAACCCATCCAAATCTTCCCTGGAATGTACGACTCTTGCTCTGAGCTGCTGCCCATCTTTAGCACCTCCTGTTATGTTGCCTGATTCTGTACTAGTTGGCAGAACTCTTTTTTGAGGGGAAGACAATCTCTTTTTGATGGACCTGCGTTTCTCCTTCCTTTGGGGCTTGAGACAGGAAATTCCCCTTTCCTTTCTTATCAGTTGCTGCAGCTACTATGAAGCATAAATATCTTGCCAGCACCAGCACCTTTCTGGGTTTCTGAGGATGTTTGAAACCTCTGGGTTTTACCAAAGTTTGGAAATCTGAGTGTAGGTCTTTAAAGAGGGATTGGTTTAGTAACATTAAGGTCATGTATAAGTTATTAACATTAACCTACTGCAAAATCCTAAGACACAGGGAGCTTTAGGAGAATCTGGAATTCTGTGGTTTTGAAAATGGCTGATTAAGCCAATTTTGACTTTTGAAAGTGTTTGTATACATAATATCTTGGTTTTCTTTGCATAAAAATTATGCAAAGAATAAATGTTATATAAAAATTATATAATTTCTTTTTATATAATATCATAGTATTTTCCCCCTTTGGTCTGCAGTCCCTCCTGGCTAACGAATATAAGAAAACAGATATACAAAATCAAATAAAGTCTGTACCCTTACTATTGTAGTATTGATCATTCAATAACAAGATGAATCCTTCTGCTGTTTTACTTCTTGCCCCTCATTTTGCTCTTCCTCCTTGCCCTTAAGGTTGTGAACAACAACATTAATAACATGTAAAAGCAAGCTCCTAAACCTCATGAGTGGTATTGGCAGACATGAGTCATTAATAAAATAGGAGTTTTGCCCTGGCCTGAATAGCCCAGGCAAGCCTGATCTGGTCAGATTTTGGAAGCTAAGCAGGGCCGACCCTGGCAAGTACTTGGAGGGGTGACTTCCAAGGAATACCAGGGCTGGGATGCAGAGGCAGATAATATCAAATCCACCTCTCTGAAATGTCCAAGTCCCACTAGGGGTCACCAGAGGTCACCATGACTTCCAGGCTCGCAAGCACACACACATATACACAAAATATTTATATTTATTTATTTATTTATAAATTCAATTTATAGCCCGCCCTCCCCACAACGCGGGCTCAGGGCGGCTCGCAGTCAGGCATAAGCCAACACATAAAACACATTAAAACCATTTAAAATTATTATTACAGTATAACAACATTATTATTAAGTGCTCTAGATGTTCCATATGATCTTCCATAAAGATGACGTCTGAACGCTGGCATACCCACTCCGTGCCGTCAGTTCCGTGCGACGCTGTCGTTCTCTCTTCCAGGGCCAGATAGTCACAAAAATAGTAAAATAAATAAAATAGGAGTTTCGTCAAGCCTTTACATTGTATCCACTGTCAGGCACTCTGGGGATGGGGGAAAACTTGCTGAGAACATTTGATAAAGAGAACAGGAAAAACCAATTGTGTGGCTTGGCATGATTTGAATGCAAAATTATGGTGGTAGCCATTTCCTGTGCAGTTCAATGAAATCACTTAAGGGTTAAATATGCTTTAGAAATTCACTCCTTGTCATCTTCTAGTCCAATGACAAATTCTCTGCCTTTTCTTTTGGCCTTGCTTTTCAGCAGTGTAATTAAACTGACAAGTTTTCCAGCGTTTACTTTTTTCCTGGTCGACACAGATTTTAATATTAATGCATTGGTACAACTTGGTGCAACATAGCATCCAAAGTGCTAATTTATGAGGGGGACCTTTGAGAACACCTTCGTGCCACAGTGTGATGGTGATGATGAAGAGGAGGCATGATTTCAGAAGGCGTCAAGAGCCCAGCGCTTCCCGTGTCTGTGGTGCGAAATCTTGTTCCATTCAAAAAGAACTTTTGACATAATGACGAGAAGGGGATGAAAAATGAATGATCGGCTGCCAAGTGCATATTTCTTGAAATAAGAATGACAACTCGACCGCCTTTCACTCTTTCTCTTTTATTCATATTTCTCTCCCGTTTGGGAGACTAGATTGCTCTGAGAATTCAATCCTGCTGCTGTTCCTTAAAGGATTGTTCTCCTGAAAATATATCAGTTAAAGTAAAGTTGTTGAAAGTTGTTATTCCGCTTGCTCTGAGAGCAGCCCACAGCAATGACAATAATCTAGAAGAATCGCGTTTTTAAATTGAGCTTCGGTAAACTGCCTGCCTCAAGATTTAGGTCCTGGCGAAGTGAACCTTCTGGGCTTTTCTGCAACGTTGTTGACAAATGGCATTGAATGCTCTTGAAAACTCCACAGCACAAAGAAGAAGACTAAAAAGAACAGGGGGGGGGGGGGGGGGGGGAGGAGAGCTGAAAGTTCACTCCAGTCTGGTCTTAACCTCCTGAACATAACTAACAAAAAATAAAATAGAAACTAAGAATGGGATCATTAACTTGCAAAAAGAGCTTGCGTCAATAAAGGATATTTAAATACCTGCAGGTCTGGCTCACGTTCTGCTCATCAGCCGTGAGTCCAGAGTGCAATTTCATAAGGCAGTTAGTGGACTGCTCAAATCTGCATGGGGGGTGGAGGATGTGACCTTCCATGTATTCATGCAGTAAAGTTCAGTCCAATCAGCAGCATTTCACACATGCACGTTCTTGCACAACCCAATGGGAATCCTAGCCCTCACTTCCCTGCCACAGACCTGTCACCACTGTGCACCTGCAGCCACAGAAGGAAATGAAATTGCCACCACTAGTTACTGCACCACCACAAAGCTGATCAAAATGGCAGGCATCCCCATCAGTTGTTGGGAATTTACTAATCAAGAGCCAGACTACTCTGGAAATTGCTAACTGTCCCTGTGTTGGTCTGCAGTAAAACTGTAATATTCAAGTCCAGTAGCACCTTTAAGGGACCATCAAGATCTTCAGGGTATGTTCTTTCAAGAGGCAAAGCTCTCTCCATCAGGTATCTGACGAATGAAGCTTTGACTCTTGAAAGCTTATACCCCCCCAAATCTCCTTGGTCTCTGAAGTGCTACCAGACTTGGATCTAACTAAAGTACATTATGTCTCCTTTGGAGATACTGGACATAAGTTGCTGTAGATTTTCCGGGATGTGTGGCCGTGGTCTTGGCATTGTAGAACCTGACGTTTCGCCAGTAACTGTGACTGGCATCCTTAGAGGTATAAACACGGAAAGATGGAATACTCTCTGTGTCAAGGTGAGAAGAAAATGGTAGGCAGTAAATTTATATCTACTCCAGAAGGTGGGTAGGGCTGAGTCATTGTCTTGTAGGAGTTCCCCAGGCTATGGACATGCTAATGGAGGAGCTTTCCTGAGGAGGTTCTTTTGTTTCCTGAGGATGTTTCCTGCTTCCTGAGGAGGCTGTTGAAATTCTAATCTTATCTGTAGTGCTATTGTCTGATGTAAAGCCTTTTGTGTCTTTCAGGACAGGAAGCCATGTCCTGTTTATTTTTAAACTCTCTTCTTTCCTGTTGAAATTATGTTTATGTTTGTGAATTTCAATGGCTTCCCTGTGTAATCTGACGTGGTAATTAAAAGTGTTGTCCAACCTTTCAGGGTCTTGGAACAAAATACTGTGTCCTGTTTGAGTTAGGCTATGTTCAGCCACTGCTGATTTTTCAGGTTGGCCAAGTCTGCAGCGTCTACAGCAGCTAATGAATCTACAGCAACTAATGAACTCCAGCCGTGAAAGCCTTCGACAACATATACTGGACATACTTAGAATCAATTGTTTTTGACATTCCAAAGACAGTGGAGACCTGGTGATGGATGCTCTGCTTCATCAGTGTCTATGCAAAAGGCTAGATTTGAATCCAGTAGCACCTTAGAGACCAACACGATTTTGGGGTATAAGCTTTCAAGAATCAAAACTCCCTTCATCAGATGGGATGGCTGAAGCAGTGAAAGGGACAGAAGACATTTGCCTAACAGGGACTTTGTCTGTATCATCTAGCAAATGAGGGTGATAAGTAAGTTGGCAAAGCCAACCAGCCTATATGCCCTATAAGGGACAGAGGAAAATTCTCTCCTTGTGTGCCCTTAGTAAATAAGCCACAGCTACTGATTGGGCTCCAAAGGAGGAAGAAGGCCATGTGTACTGCTGTGGCATGCTCCATCTGGCCCATGGTGTTTTCTGGGCCTCCGGGTGGCATAGGTGATCTCCCTGGCTGCTGGCCAGTCATGGCTGTTGTGTTGGCTCCTCCCCTTGGGATGGCTGGGGGCGAGCTTGGGAGAGTGTTTGTACCTATTTAAAGCCCAGAAACTGGGTGATCTTCCTTCTCCACCTCAGACACTCCCTCCCTCCCTTCCTCCCTCCCCTTTTCCTGGATATTTTCAATAATTGTGTTCATGTATATTTCTTTCTCACATATTTGAGGTGGTTTTAGGCATTTTCCTCCCTCCCCTTTTCCTGGATATTTTTAATAATTGTGTTCATGTATATTTCTTTATTTGAGGTGGTTTTAGGCACTGGGCCAGGACTATTTTGTGGGGAGGCTGCACCTTCATGCCTGCCTCCCCAGATGGGGATCCTCTTTGAGGGTCTTGGGGATCAATTCATGCCCAGCTGATGGGTGGTTGCCTGGCTCAACTCCCAGGTGACAAGGGTTCCACACAGGGGCTTGTGCTTTTGTGGGGCCACCTTGTTGCCACTCCTGGTTTTCCCCAGCAGTGGGCTGGGATGGGGTTCATTGGCCGACATTTGAGTCACCCGATGCTTGGATCCTGCCCTATGCTGTGATGTTTTTTCTTGCTGTATTTTGTCTCCTTCCTCATTTGGTGCCCACACTGCCCTTAAGAACACAAGTAGAACTGCAAAGACCTGTTTTCCCAGCTTAGTCTCCCAGCCTCAGCAACCAACAGATCTGCTGGCAGATTTGGGGAAAGATTTTGTAGACTTTGGCTGTGCAGCACAATAATTTATATATGCAGTTCGTAGATTCTGTTCCTTACTTGGTTCCTGCTCCTTCTCACTGCACTTCTTGACCTTGGAATCCTTCATTTAATTCCTTGGCCCCCCTCCCGGGTTGCCAACTCTGGATTGGGGAATTCCTCAAAATTTGGGAGTGGGGCCTGGGGAAGATAGATTTTTGGGAGTGAAGGAGCCTCATCAAGCTATAATGCCATAGTGTTCACCCTCCAAAGCAGCCATATGGAGATCAGTTATAATTCTGAGAGATCTTCACATGCAACCCTACCCTCCTACTTACAGTCTTTCCATATCTGCCTTGTGTTCTGCACTGCCTTTTGACAGTTGACCTCAGCTTGTTTCTCTGATGAATGGGATTTGGTCATCCTTCAATTAGACACCCAATCCCAGATTGTCCATCTATCCAGACAGACCTTGCCTTGCTATTCTCCGAGAGACCCTTATTCTGCAGGGGTGCACAGGATCTATCCAGTGCACAGCACAGAATAGGGAAAAAAAATGTACAGGGAATAGAAATGTTCACATAGCTAGAGCTCTCCTTTCACTTTCTCGGCTGCAATTCCCACTGCTGAATAGATGAGCCACTGTGAGGTTAATTTTAGATTAAAAAGCCACTTATCTGATCGGCAGTGGCAATAGCTGCAGAGAAAAGCAAAATCTATGTTCTAGCTTTGTATGCCGTTCTCTTCTATGTATGCATATTCCTTCTCTGAATCCTGGCAGGGGCCATTTTTATTCCCGGCGTTTTGACACTTGCAAAATAATTTCTTTCCTTCTTGGCTGTATTCCGTCCTCATCTCGTTTATTCCTCTGCAGTTTCATCTAGAGATTGCTCTAACACCTGAGCATCTTCCAGCTAATTTGCCTTCTAATTATGCCCACAAAGTGCATTGCAATGCACTAAATGCTCTTCCCAGAGTGAAAGTTAAAAATTAGCCATTGTCCTCTGGCTTCTTGGAAATTGCCCTCTCTCTCTCCCCCACCCTGTTCAATCAGTGCAGAACTTTATGAATTGGAAAGGGCCATGAAAACAGCATCAAAGGACAGGAAGGTTTTTCCTACTCATTTTGAAGTTAAAAATTCATTCTTTTAGTCCATATATGTCAAACAGCTTCACATCAACTGCTTCTGATATAGATTTAGAAATGAGCAAAATCTCCTTATTCCTTTTTATATTCCTATGGAAGACAGAAGTTGCTGTCTGGACACGCATTTTAAATCTGGAAGGGAACAGTGACTGTAATGTACTGGGAGTATTACATGAATCACCTAATTCACTTACAGTGTTAAGCTTCGAGCCAGCCAGGGCTCCATCTACTCTCGCACCCTATTGGTCATTCTGAACAAGCGACCAATCGCAGCTAAGCAAGGTCCCTAAGCGGGAAGAGTTCCCATTGGTCTTTATCCTGACAATCTTATTGGTTGTTATTTGTAAATAGGTGTAGCTATGTTAGCCCGGGAATGTTTAAAAGGAGCCTAGCTCCCAATGTTAATCTGTACTGGTTTTGAATGCGTTTGAGTGTTTGTTCACTACTTCAGTAAAGCTGAATCACTGAGCTGAAACCACTCTCCGAGTCTTTGTTAGCATGATCTAACAGTGACGACACTGGATTTAAAATGCATGTATAGACAGCTACATCTGTCTTCCGTTCCCCAGTCATGGGCAACCCATTCTGCCCTGTCTTTGAGCTGGAGTTATTTGGCATCAGGGAAAGCCCAGTCCTTCCTGGTGCATGTGGTTTCACCCCACATTCCTGGATGTCTGATCAATCCATTGTGCTCCCAAGCCGCTTGGGAAGTCCGAACATTCCCCTTCCCATTTGGAGCTTTCTTTCTTTTCTTTTTTTGAGGCAGTTAGCATATTCACACCTCCGCCCCCACCCCCCCTCTCTCTCACACACACAGAGGAGCTTCTCAAAAGAGTGTTTTCTTTTTTAAAAAAAACTTCCAAAGACACACACACACACACACACACACACACACACACACACACGAGCTTCTCAAAAAAAGTGTTTTGTTTTTTAAAAAACTTCCAAAGGAAGACTCCTGTGTCCTTTTTTTCTGTGCTTTCCAGCCACAGGGTGGGGAAGGGGTTAATTGAAAAGATGAGTTTCTTCAGAGAGGGAGGGAGGGAGGGGGGGCAGTTTGAGAATGATGTCCATGACCAGTGTTCCCTCTAATCCGAGTTAGAGTGAGCTAGCTCAGTTTTTAGCCTCCGGCTCACACATTTTTGTCTAAGCTCAGGAAGGATGGCTCCAGAGCAAACGTAATTTATGCAGTAGCCATATTGCTCGCTCACAACTTTAATGCCAGTAGGGAAGGTCTGATCAAAATTCACAGTTACCCCCCGAAAAAGCACCCTGGATCAATTAGAAGCGGGGCCACACTGGATCAAACTGCATGCCTGATTGCAGCCATTGATTTGTTTGCATTGTGTGCATGTGCACAGGTTTGATTTTATCCACTGCTCATGTGATATGCATACATTCTAAGCATGTCATGTATTTATCTCATTTTTTACCCATCTCTCTTTTATATGTGTGTGTTGATTGATTTTATGGAAAATATTCTGGTGTTTTAAAAAAACCTAGAAAAATTGTGCACATAAAGAAAAACAAAAATCAGAATGGGGACTTGGGTCTTACAATAGGTCTCCAGGTGAAAGAGATCAGTTCACCTGGAGAAAAATGGCCACTTTGGAAGGTGGACTGTATGGCCCATTGAAGTCCCTCTCTTCTCCAAGACCTGCACCCTCAGACTCCACCCCCAAAATTCCCAGGTATTTCCCAACCCAGAGCTGGAAACTCCAGAAGCAACCCTGCTCAATAGCTGAACATACCGTGTTGGATTGTGTCATTCTGACATGAGCTGATCACTGGGTGTGTTTGGTTGGGAGCCAAATGACACACATGCACCAAACAAGTTTGCATAAATTTTTTGGCAAACATGCCTTAGTGTGAAAAATGGTGCTAATCCAAACAACCAGCAGACATTAAGGACTACTTGGACAAACACCAAGCACTAGTCTTCCTCCCTCCCTCCCTCCCTCCCTCTCTGATTTTAACTGTGTATTTAAACAACTGGACCCATTAAGACTGACAGCATTTAATCCAGCATAAGATTTTGTGAGTCAGAGCTCATTTCTTCCATAGACTAACATGGCTGCCTCTCTGAAATTAAACAAACAATTGCCTGCCAGGCAGAGTAGTAGTACATCAAGGACTGGGAGAAGTAGAACTCTGTTGGACTATGTGAGAACACACATGCACAAAAAGAACATGAGCCAATCTGATGGGTGTTTGAGCCAGTTTGGTGTAGTGGTTAAGTGCACGGACTCTAATCTGGGAGAACCGGGTTTGATTCCCCACTACTCCACTTGCACCTGGCTGGATGACCTTGGGCAAGCCATAGCTCTGATAACAGCTGTTCTTGAAAAAGAGCAGTTTCTGTCAAGAGCTCTCTCAGCCCTACCTACCTCACAGGGTGTCTGTTGTGGGGGGGGGGGAGGGAAAGGAGTTTGTGAGCCGCTCTGAGACACCTTTGGGTAGTGAAGGGTGGGGTATAAATCCAATCTCTTCCTCTTCTTCTTCTTTATTGTTGTCCTGACTAGTCCAGACTCATCAGATCCCAGAAGCTAAGGAGAGTTGGCCCTGGTTTATATTTGGATGGGAGACCAACAAGGACGTCCACGGTTGCTATGCATAGGTAGGCAATGGCATACCACTTCAGTTTGTCTCTTGCTTCCCAGCCCTATGGTGATGCCATAAATTAGCTGTGATTTGACGGCAATTTCCAGCCCCACCTTTTACTGTTACACAGAGGTAGCATTTCATGCTTTGTCATTTTAAATTACTTGTTTAGCAAGCAACTCTGATTTCCATTCTTAATGCATTGCTCAGTTTTATTGTCACTGGTGCTCTATTTAGCTCACCACTGTCGTTGAATCGGCGAAAATGATATTCACATTACAAATGTGACTTATTCTCTGAAAAAAGGGGGCAAGTCCTCGAAGACAGCGGTACGATCAAACGCAATGATTTCTCAATTTCGAAGTGGCAAGCAAGTGTTTGAGTTATGGATCCCAATTAACCAGTAATTGGTCATAATGCATGCCCCTTCTGAACAGACAGGGCAATAATATTGAAATAAATGGGCTGTTCTTTTTCAGGTTTCGACTGCTAGACATTTGAAGTGAAAAGCCAGTTTTCACCAGGAAGGCAAACTTTATATTTTAATCAAGTATGACAGATGTTCCAAAATAAATGAGTGTGCAGAGAAGGGAAGGTTGCTATTGAGGTGCTTAGTTTATTTGAGATAACATATACCGTCAAATGCTAATGGGAATAAAACTGCAACTTTGGCCAAATACAGCAAGGCTGAAGAAACCCTGAGCCTATAGCCCTTTAAAGATGACATAATGCAAATTGAAATCAACGTGCATAGAGTAAGAGCACACTACCCCATCCTCCAACCATACAAACTATCAGGGCCCATTTCGAGGGGCCTGGGGGAAAAGTCCCCGGGACCTCCTCCTTCCTCCACCACCAGTCCCCCAAATGCCCTGCTTCCCTTCCCCCCACCTGCATGCCTCCCCACCGATGTTTTCCTCCCCTACCTGATTGAGAGCTCTCCCGCTGTTATGCTCACCACTGCTTGCAGCCCATTCCCCAATAGCACTGGGCAGTCAGTGTAGCTGGGAGCATGGTGGAGCCCTAGTAAATATGAGTGGTGGGTTTCTCAACAGCCATGGTCCCTACCAGAAGCTCAGGGCCTTGGCAGATGCCCCGCCTCAGGTTATGCCGATGCCAACCCTGTTAATGATATTTGAAGGGGTTATTACCAATAACGATTGCAGTTGCTTTGGCAATGATTGTAAATAAAAGGTGTGTATAAATGGCATGAAACAAACAAACAAACTGGGAACACCTTCATAATGGGAGAAACAGCAAGGCTCACCACAAAATGTTGGGGGGGGGGTTTAAAAAGGCATATTTAATTTGCTAATTGCTAATTTAAGCTGTGACTGTGCATTTCATTCGGTAGCACCTTAAAGACTAACAAAATTTGTGGCAGGGTAGGAGCTTCTGTGAGTCACTGCTCATGTCTTCTGGACTCTTGCTCTTTTCTACTGCTACAGACAAACACAGCTACCCATCTGGATCTGTGTACTCTGTTGATTAACATCACAATCCATTCCTATATCATGTTACAACCTTCTAAGCCCATTGGCTTCAGTGTACTTAGAAGGGTGTAACTCTGCTTAGGTATTGTAAGAGCTCCAGAAATCTTCCACCATAGGCTTTTATGACCTGTGGCTCAGTAAGCCCATCACACCTTACCATTCGGGCCAGCAAAGTGTTCATTTCAACAACCCCTTTTTTCCCTGTTGCAGTTCCCAGCCAGCAAAAATATCAGGTTTATTGAATCTCTGGAGGCTTGCCAAACATACCTGCTAGGTTGTGTTTGTCTTGCTAGGACACAAGTCATAGAAGCCAGATGTATCACCACATGATTATATCACTATCCATGAACTCATATGTCTCAGGGGGGAAAAATCTCCATCCTCATGAAGCTTGTCTATCCCTATGATTGTCCATGTTTTAGTCCATTGGTGAGTTCCTTCTCAGGAGTTCCTTTACTGAAAGAAGCGTGGACATGGTGAGGAGCAAGGCTTATGCTGCAGGAGCTCCTGAGCTGAGGAACAGTCTACCAGATATAACTATTTGTCCTCTAGTCTTCAGCCTTTTGGATGCTATTGTGGGGGTGAAACACTGCTTTTACTGACAACAATTGACATGAATGGACTGCAGCCTTATATATTTTTTTCCAGATACACTTTTTAGACATTTGTCCAGGCAGGGCAATCTGTATGTGGATTCCTTGCTGGATTTATTGTGCATGCAAAGGATACTGCTGGTTTGGGCAAAACAAATGCTCTGGATTGGAGATCTAGAGTTGGGAGTGATATGTCCTGTATTAGTTACACTCCCTCATTTTCTGAAAATGAGAATGACACCAGCTGTCTTGGATACACATGAGCATCTGATCCACTGAGATTCTAGGAAGATACATTTTGTACAGAAGATCATACAAAAGTTCCCTAAGTATATTGCTCCCATGAGACCATTGTTCCAAGGGCTGTAGGAGACATCCCTCTACCATGTCATGGTCTCTAAGGCACTAGTATGAAAATGCTATCTGTTAAGGGTGTGTAGAGTGGTGATGGTACTGTGGGTCTGATTCATTTAGCAAGGAATGACCTGGTTCTCCTAATGGATGAGGACTCTCTCCCTCTCTCCACGCAAGTAAAATCATAACTCTTAAAACTAATCCTTAGCATTTCAGCATATAATATGACATTTGAAACAATCACTCCACTTGGAGTGTGGATAGCACTTATTTATGTCAGTCTTGGTTTCCCAGAAAGGGAGAAATGGTAGCACAAATCAGGCCTGTAGAAACCATCTGGATTTCTATCTAGAGCCAGTCTGGTGTAGTGGTTAAGAGCATGGACTCTTATCTGGGAGAACTGGGTTTGATTCCCTACTCTTCCACATGCAGCTGCTGGTGTGACCTTGGGTCAGTCATAAGTTCTTTCAGAGCTGTTCTCTCAAGGGCAGCTCTTGAAAGAGCTCTCTCAGCCCCACCTACCTCACAAGGTGTCTGTTGTGGGGAGGGGAAGGGAAAGGAGATTTTAAGCTGCTCTGAGACTTATTTTGGTAGGGAAGGGTGGGGTATATATACAATCTTTTTTTCTCTCTCTTCTTCTTCCTTCATGTTATATTGGGAGTATAGTGGAAGTCAGCCTGACCTGAATGGTCCAGGCTAGTCCAGTGTCATTAGATCTCGGAAATTAAGCAGGGTTGGCCCTGGTTAGTATTTGGATAGGAGACCACCTAGGAACTCCAGGGTGACTATGCAGAGGAAGACAGTGGCAAACTCCCTCTGAACGTCTCTTGCCTTGAAAACCTAAGGGATCACCATAAATCAATTGTGACTTGACGGCACTTTACACATACACCTATGGTGGATGTGGGTGTGTACCTATTACTCCACAAGGGAGTGATACCTAGCAAGCTTTTGAATGAGACCAGAGTCATAGAAGTCCCCTTCCACTAGACCTTGTTGATAGCCTTGAGCTCTTCTAGAAGTTCCTCTTCGGTCTTGATTCTAGAGATGGGGAGTTTGGTGGGCGGTTTGACTGAAGCATATCTCTATACCTTATGTTTGGCTTCACTCCTAAAACATTGTTAGTCGTTTCAAATCCCCAAGAAGGACTGGGCTCAGAGCCTAAACGTTTCTTCCAACAGTCTGAAAGCAGAGATCAAGGCTATCTTCTGAGTACAAGAAAGTGGAGTCTGGGAGCTCAAGCTTTGTGGCGCTTTTCTTTTACTCTGTTTTGCTGTAAACGCAACATTGGGTCTACCATAAAGCATTTAATTAAGGGGAAAAAAACCTTTAGCTAAGGATCATAAAAAGACAAAGCTTTAGTGTAGCTGCATTCAGTGAAGCAGCTGCCCTGCCGAGAACGCTCAAAACACAAATATGAAAGCACTATCTAAGGATTGGCTTGATAAATATGTTTATGCATGCTATTAAAAGTAAAACACCATTGTGTCTTTTCATTCCAGGCCTATCTTCTCCATGTGTAAATGTAACCGCTTTCTTGAAAAGAGGGAATGCATTTACAGATAGCATGCTATCATATATATTTTATCCTCTTTTTTTTAAAGCTGAACTTCAATTCCAATTCTGTTCCACAGCTAGTACTAACAAAGGGAAGAGAAGTTAAATTAAATATTTGTTGAGCTATTCAGCTGCAGATGGATGTTTTCCAACAAAATTAAGTTTCATCTCAAATCAAGTACTGTATATAATTTATTTGTGTTCCGCATCCTCTATGTCTCAGCCTCTATATCAATTATTGATTTTTGTTAAATATTTCAGGGCAGCCAGTAGTTCTGAGAATGTAGTGAACATCTCTCTCTCTCCACCCCCCCCCCATTCTCAAGCAACCCAAAACATCTGCCTGAACCATATTTATTTTATTAAGCTCTATGGAGTGAAAGGTTTCCCCAAATCAAACATAATAAGAGTTGCTGAATCAGGGGATAAGTACAATTTTGGGCAACGATGCCTCCAGGGGCTACTTTCTGCAAACTTCTGTGCTGAGTTTGCCTGTTTTTATAAAAGCACACATCTCCATGCAAAACCAGACTGGGCATTGTCTCATGGGATTCAGTTCAGAGAGCTTTATGGTTAGTAAGGATGGCCCTGCCCCACGCTTCCTGTCACACGGCTAGAGAGCTATAAGGAAGGATGTATGTGCTCAGAAAAAGTATTAACTTGGTGTGTGTGACTGAAATCTGGCTGGATCATATTTGCAAGTCTGTTTGACTTCTGTGAGCTCCAACCAGTCCTTTTTCTACAACTCTTGAGGATATGGGGAGGAGGAATGATTACAGACCTCTGTAAATGTTTGTTCTGCAGATACTCAATGCAAACAACAGCTGTTGTTTATTTATTTAGTTGCATGTATGCATGCATGTTTGTATGCATGCCACCAATCAAGCTGATAATCGTTCAAAGCTCTTGACAACTGACCACACACAATAATAAACTAAGTAAAAAAATAAAATAAAAACCCAGCTTACAAATGATAGGGGCAGGGCCGGCTCACCCACTAGGCGGACTAGGCATTTGCCTAGAGCGCCGGGCCCTGGATGGGGTGCCAAGCTGTGCCTCCCCCCTCCCCCCCTTTGGTGGCGGCGGGGGGAGAGGCGGTGGTGGCGGTAGCAAAAGGGTGGCTGGCTCCAGAGGTCTCCAGGTTTCCAGGCCCCACCGGGAGGTTGGCATCTGCGCCACAAGGCAGCCTCGCCTAGGGTGCAGAAACACCTTGAGCCGGCCCTGGATAGGGGGGAAGGTTGTGTACAGAGACAGGGATTCTCATCAACAGCATGGGACTGTCTTGCCTCCCAAAACAGAAGGGGGAAAAACCCAACCTTAGGAAACAACTTTCTTACCTCCCCCATCTCACTTCAGCACAAAGGTCTCACCAAAATGCTGCCCCTGAAGAACAATGGAGACCCCAGAACAGCAAGAGGAGTGCAATGGCAGGGGGGCATTCAGAAAACAGCAACAAAAATTACATTTGTGGAAATCTACAGCTGGATACAACCCAATGTACTGTCATCAACCACAGACAAAAACCAGGGTAGGTAGATTAAAAAGATCTTTTGAAATTTACAAAAAAAAGGTTTATCCTTGAATGTTTGCACCTTTTCTTGGATAACACGTTCAAGTGGTGGAAGTCTATGTGACACAAAGAATGAATACTCACCCCTATAACAGAAGGAATTATTTAAAAGAAAATGCCCATACACATACTGTGAACAGAAATTGATTGAGCAAGGAATACAAAGAAAAAGTGTAAACAAAAGATTCTCTGACCCTGTCTGTCATGTGTCCTATCTGATCTTAATCTAAAGAAGACTATTTAGTTTACTCCTTGGGGAGGGGCTGTGGCTCAGTGGTAGAGCATCTGCTTGGCCTGCAGAAGGTCCCAAGTTCAATCCCTGGCATCCCCAGTTAAAAAGAACAGGGAGTAGGTGATGTGAAACACCTCTGCCTGAGACCCTGGAGAGCCACTGCCAGTCTGAGTGGACAGTACTGAGTTTGATGGACCAAGGGTCTGATTCACTATAAGGCAGCTTCATATGTGTTCAGTAGTTTTAGAAGTTCCTCATTACCTTGGAACCTTACTCCAGGCTGCCTGTCCTTTGTCTGATCCATGTGGTAATGGTTGCAATCTATGATAGAGTACCCTCTGACAGCTCCCCTATGCAGACTGCTCCCAGATGGTCTTTGCCAAAAGTGTTTCCCATTCCCCTTGTGTCCAGGGAGTTTATCTCTTTTGTGGTCCTACCCATTGTGCAGGTTAAATCTTCTCTTCCTGATGTACCCAGGAAGATATACCCTAGCCTCTCTTATCCCAAGTCTCTGTCACCTTCTATGGGTCAAATTTCCACCAAGGTGTGATCTGGCCATTTTATGGTCTTTAGCGGGGAGATTTGTTTACAATGATCAAGCTTTGATTGATTTATTGATAAACATAAACATAAACAAATAAAGCTTTGGTAGCTGGGTGTTTTGCAGGGTGATTCTTGGAATGAGTGATGTTCTGACAACTAACTTTCCCCTTTCCACTTGGCTAATGACAACAAGAAAAAAGTCTTTTACAAAACAATGAAGGGGGTTGAAAGCTTACAAATATAGTGAAGGGCATTCCTCCACATTGGGAATTCCACAACTTTTGTGCCATGACTGAGAAAACCCTTTCTTGGGCTGTCACTTGTCTAGCCTCGGATGACAGGGTCGCTCAAACTACGTATGAAATAGACAGTCCTTAAGGTAATTGAGATAGTTTAGGTAATTTTTGAGCAGTCCAGGTATGGAAATTGGCAGTCCTTAAGGTAATTCAGATAGTTCAGGTTATTTTTTTTCAGCCTGGAAATCCCACGATGGTGCCTGTGGAATGGTCTTTGCTGCTGAGTCCATTTTGCCTGGCTATGCTCAGCATGTTGTGGCCTGTATGCTAACCAAGGGTTATACTGAACCTAACACATGGGAAAGGACTATGCAGCGCATAGTAGGAAGAAACTGACATTTGGATGACTGAGAAAAAAAGCCCACAGGAAAAAAGCTCACAGGAAAAAAACCCAAAGAAAAACTGCCACGGTCATAAATGCTCACAGGAAAAATGCTCATGTGTCCATCATTATAAATATTTATGGCGCTTTACATGGTATTTATTTGTTGGTATTTACATGGCATTTATTTATTTAAACATGCATGCATACATGCAACTAAATAAATAAACAACAGGGAGTGCTGCGGTGGCTCAAGTGGTTAAGACGCTGAACTGCAGGCTGTGGAAGGTCAGTAGTTCAGCGGTTCAAGACCCGGGTGCCGCCCTGTGGGCTTTTTTCTGGTCACCACATTTGGGACCCTTGGGCTACTGAACTAGCTAGTATTGGCCAAAAGGTTAGGGTGGAGTTTACTCGCATGTCAATTTATTCAATTTTTTTTTTTAAAAAATGGCCCCTCCGCTCCCAATCTGACACTCTTGCTTTTTGTACATCCCTGTTATCTATGTGCAGCTTGATCTGGGTTTGATTCCAATCCAGAATTCCTTCAGTTAATCACAAGGAAATTCAGGAAAAACATCAACAATCTCAGATATGCGGACAATACCACTCTAAAGGCAGAAAGTGAGGAGGACCTAAAGAGCCTTTTGCTGAGAGTGAAAGAGAAGAGCACAAAAGTTGGCTTGAGACTCAGCATCAAAAAAACTAAGATCACGGCATCCATACCCATCACTCCTTGGCAAAGGGGAAGTCATGCAAGCAGTGACAGAAGTCACATTCCTGGGATACAAGATCACTGCAGATGGTGACTGCAGCCATGCAACTAAAAGACACCTGCTCCTTGGGAGGAAAGCAATGCCAAACCTAGACAACATAATAAAAAGTAGAGACATCACCCTGCCAACAAAAGTCCGCATAGTTAAAACAATGGTATTCCCAGTAGTAATGTATGGCTGTGAGTTGGACCATAAGGAAGGCCAAACGCCAAATAATAGATGCTTTCACATTAAGGTGCTGGAGAAGACTCTTGAGAGTCCCTTGGAGTGCAAGGAAATCAAATCAGTCAATCCTAAAGGAAATCGACCCTGGCTGTTCCCTGGAAGGCCAGATAATGAAACTGAAGCTCAAGTACTTTGGCCACCAAATGAGAAGGGAGCACTCCCTGGAGAAGACCCTGATGCTGGGAAAGATTGAAGGTAACAGAAGAAGGGGATGGCAAAGGATGAGATGGTTAGACAGTGTTATCGATGCAACGGACATGAAATTGAGCAAACCCCAGAGGATGGTGGAAGACAGGAGGGCCACGGGGTCACGAAGAGTCAGACTCGACTGTGCAGCTGAACAACAACAACTGCCAGACTGCTACAATGTATCTGCTACAGTTATGGCAGAGTACAAAACCAGCAACCCCATTCCAAAGATTGGAAAGAACAGTCATCACCTCTGTGTAGGTTTGTAAAAGAAAGAAAAAACCACCAAGACATGCTGAAATCGAGCCTTCTTTCTACATTGTTTACTGAAGCTTTGTGTGTTGTTGTTTTTAACTGAATTACATTGGGAAATTCCTAAACACAAAACAGAAAATGGCCTTGACCTGGTGCTCTCTGAAAAAGGTTCTTTTTCTGTAGTGTTTTTTGCATCATCTGGCAGAAGAAAGAAATGTTTATGGCATCGAACAATTTTGCATCCTTCACCAGGATAAATTTTCTTCCTTAAATTTATGAAGCCTTTACTAAATGAAGATTAATAGGTTTCCAAGATTCCAACTAATCCAAATGCCTAATTTACAATTAATCCTATTTATTTCAGTAGGATTTCACTCTAATTAAATATGCTCAGGGCTGCAGTCTTTTAACAAACACTTGACATTTTGCAAATTTTCAGGAGAGGAGTGACACAAACATTGTTTGTGGCAGAGTTTGGGTTTGAACATTGTTGAGCAACCTTCAGTTGAACATAAGAAATTTCCAAATGCAAGACTGTAAAATGCCACCTTTGGACAATGGACACCTTTCTCATTGCATTTTGCCCTCTTTTGAATGTTAGTTAATCAGCCCAGGCTAGCCCGATCTCGTCAAATCTCAGAAGCTAACAGGGTTGACCCTGTATAGAAAAAATTGCTTTCTGCTTTCTATATCCACATGCCTTCTCCAGTTATGTCTTTTGATAACATGTTGTGTCTCTGTTTCCTGTTGCAGGCCAAATGGTCCAGGGCAGACCAAATGGCTTGAACTACCTAAATAGCCATGCCATATAACCACACATTCTTTAACACCTCTAAGTGGAAGAGCCAGACATGATGGCTTTTGGCTCTGGTGCTCATGGAGCATGTCACGTACACCATGGAGTAGCTGGAGTTTGGGGTCAGATGACTCCAAACTTCTAGCCAATCCTATGTTGCAGCTATGACAACCAACAATTGGGCACACCCATGCCCACTCGCAATTGGCTGATGATCATGTTGTAACTGAATTCCAAGGCTAAATCCTGTGGCCTAAATGCTCCCCAGATACGCTACCATTGGAGAGTAAAAGTGTGCATCTCTAGATTGAGTTGCTAGTGTGTTAAATCCCAGATGCTAACTAATGGTTTGGAATCTCTCCCTTAGGAAAGGCAGGGACTAGTGAAAAGAGGTCCTGGTGGCATATTGTTCTGAAAACCAGAGAGGATATAGATCATCTCATGGTTTGTTGTTTAATGTACTGAAAAGTACTGGATTCCCTCCCATTCCTGGACTGGCTTGGGTGGGCAAAGACCTGTACATGGTGGCAGAGGTGTCTCCTGTACAGACCCTGCCTAGTATTTGGATGGGAGACCAGCAAGGAATACCAGAGTCATGACACAGAGGCAGGCAGTGGCACAACACCTCTGAATGTCTCTTGCCTCGAAAACCATACGGAGTCACCATAAGAAGGCTGTGACTTGGCAGCAAACCACAACAACACCAATCTCAGTGAGTTTAACAACTCAAACAAATAACATGTGCAACAAGAGCCAAAACTGTCTTTACAGGATGAAGGAACATGTTCAACACTCTCCCCTCCAACCACATAAATAATACATGAGCTAGGACCTCCGTATAGATGGGCCTGGTAGAAACTTTGAAGCATTGATACACATGATCCCATGTAGGGCTGCCATCCCCCAAATGGTGGTGGGTTTCTCCCCCAATTTTGGGGCCCCAATACACCAGCAGCCAGCTGGCCTGCGGGGGGAGGCCCGCCCCCAAAGAGCCCCACTGTGCCTGATGTACCCAGCACAATGACATCACCTGGAGGGCTAAAAACTCGATACTGCTAGAAGATCCAGGAGAACAGGCTGAAGCCACCCACCGGCAGAAGGTAAGGAACTGGCAACCCTAATTCCATGCCATACATACCATCTAATGAATCATGAAAGGGAAACAAAAATCTGATTCCTTTGTTGAAATGACATAAGTACTGGAACATATCCTGGTAATAAGCTTGCAGGCTGGGCTGGGCTCCCTAGGACATGATAACGCGTACCCATACCTTCCTCCATGCATGGACTGAGCACGTGCCTGGTCATGAAGGCCAGGATGATTTTTCTAGTTAAGGGGGGAGGGGATATTGTGCAAACCATTATTTGCATAGTTGGGTGCTGATGTACACCATTTGGCTCACAGAAGATGACTGTCTCTAAATGTCAGAGCATCTGTTTTGAATGCAGAAGGTCCCAAGTTCCAGTTGAAGGTCCCAAGTCCCATCTCCCGTTAAAAGAGTCAGGTGATACAGAAAACACCTGCATGAAACCCTGGAGATTGGCAGCCGGTCTGAATAGACAGGACTCACTTTGATAACCACTATACAGCTGTGGACAGTACACCTGTAAGTGCACCTGAGGCCCAATCTTCTTGTCCATTTTAGAAAATCACCGTTGGAAAAGAATGATCTTAACCCATACCTGCCCCTCACTGTCACGGTGCCATGCAGGGTAAGAGGTGGATCATGCATGTTGCTGCTTCAGGAGAACAAGACGTGAATAATGGGCTTATTTATTTATTTATTTTTATTTTATTTTGAGATTTATATGTAAGGGAATGCTTGGACATTCCCTTACAGCAGAAGAACTAGGAAAGACAGCAGCAGTTTGGTGTAGTGGTTAGGAGCACGAACTCTCATTGGAGAGAAATGGGTTTGATTCCCCACTCCTCCACATGCAGCTGCTGGGTGACCCTGGGGTAGTCACAGCTCTCTCAGAGCTCCCTCAGCCCCTCCTACCTCACAGGGTGTCTGTTGTGGGGAGAGGAAGGGAAGGAGATTGTAAGCCTCTCTGAGACTCCGAGTGAAGGGCGAGGTATACAGCCAAGCTCCTTCTCATCATCATCGTTTTAGAGGTAGGACCACAAAATATTTATTTATTTATTTATTTATTTAAATTTATATCCCGCCTATGCTGGGGCACGCTGCCTCATGGCAGTGTACACAATTAAAATGCGATAAAAGAATAAATACAATAAATACAATAAACACATAAACAACAATTTACTTAAAGTGCTGATAATACTGATAGCGGCAGTTACTATACATGGTCCGTTGCAGGAAGGCAATATCCAACGATGAACCATAAGGGCCGTAGTATGTTCAGTTTCCGATGTCTCATTCATCAGTGGCAGCTCCTATTCAAAGGCCTGGTGGAAGAACTCCATTTTACAGGCCCTGCAGAACTGTAAAATGTCCCGCAGGGCCCTGATGTCCTCCGAGAGC
>NW_015172571.1:601737-617688 GCF_001447785.1 Gekko japonicus
ACCTTCCCACCGAAGTGGTACCTATTTATCTACTTGCAATTTCTTGCTTTCGAACTGCTAGGTTGGCAGGAGCTGGAACTAGAGACAGGAGCTCACTCCGTCATGCGGCAGCTTGGGTCTCGAACTGCTGAACTACCGACCTTCCACAGCCTGCAGTTCAGCATCTTAACCACTTGAGCCACCGCAGCTCACAAGAAGTTAATGTTCTCCTATTTACTCCTGTCAGCCAGGGATGAGGAAAAGTCCCTGTGTTTACATTTTAGGTAAATAGCTTCCGATCTCCACTGTCCTCATTTATCCAAGGAAGTTTGTGAACTGTTTTGAACAGTGACGTCCTATTACCTGTGAAGAATAGCCCTTTTGAATAATTCAGTTTTGTGTCGTTTGTGGAAGGCCAGGAGAGCAGGAGCTTTCACTGTAGCATGTCAACAGGGGCTAGTGAGTCAAAAACACCCGCCTATCAAGATCAGTACTGTGAATTCAGACTGGCAGCAGGTCACCAGGGTCTCGGGCAGAGGTCTTCCCCATCACCTACCCCCCTGATCCTTTCAACTGGAGATGCCAGGGATTGAACCTGGGACCTTCTGCATCAGAGACAGATGCTCTGCCACTGAACCGTGACCTCTTCCCATTCCTCTAATTAATCGACAGAGTGTTCCCCAATCATATGTTACAAATTCACAATCTCCCGCTGCCTTTACGTCAGCAGGGCCACCATGCAGCAGAGGGGAAGTGCCCTGAATGCACAAAGATTTTTTTCCTTGTTCTGTCACATACCTCCAAAGCGAACACTCGACAGATGGAAGTTAAAAGAGAAACGTGCTGGCCGCTCGAGGCGCATTTTCATGTGTCGCTCAGCTAAGTTTGTTTCACTTCTAATGGTTCGCTTTGCTCAACCTGTGAATAAAATATTAACTTCTTAAAAAATACTGCAGGAGCTTTAACTTGCAAAGGGCCTCCAGAGACAGTGTTCCTCAAAATATCCCGAATTCACAGATGCTTTATCCACAGGGATGCACAAAACTCCCCTAAAGGATTGTAACAAGTTTTACCGAAATGCTTCCTCCTCCCCTTGAAATTCCTTCAATAATACACCTTAAGTATGAAATTTCTAAGTAGGTTTTTAAAATGTTGCTCTGGGCAAACTGTAGATTTTTTAAAAATTATAAAATTTTGAAACCATATGTCAGCTTTTCATTGTGCAAAAAAATTGAAATAAAATACAAAGAACTGGAGAACAATGTAGTGGCAGCTGTATAGTGGTACCTATAAGATGATGGGATGGGATCCAAAGCTCTGGGCTACTTTTTTTTTGGGGGGAAGCCCTTCTACCTATTGAGATAAATTGGTCTTTCCATGCAACAGAATTTGAAGCAGGTTCTTCCCATGTGACTTCAGATTTCAGTGAGCCTCATATAGGAACAGGTCTTAAAACCCCCAAAACCTATGACAGCTTCTGATGATTAGGGCTTTAAAAGCTAAGGCCAGCAGCTTGAATTTGTCCCAGATACACATAGACATGAAGCTGCCCTTATACTGGATCTACCCATCAAGGGCAGTATTGTCTACACTGATTGGCAGTGGCTCTTCGGGGTCTCAGGTAGAGGTCTTTCAGACAACCTGCTACCTAATCCTTTAAACTTGAGATGCTGGGGACTGACCCTGCAATCTTCTGCATGCAAAGAAGATGCTCCACCATGGACCCATGACCTCGCCTACAGAAACCCGCAAAGTAACTTCAATACTGGTGTAATACAACCCCATCTGTGAATGCCAGAATGTCTTGCAATGTAAGGATATGTGACATCACCACTGCCCCAAATTATCCAGACTCTTTTTACATCCCTTTTATTTCATTCTGTGCTCAGGGGGTCTCTGGCTCTTGGTACTATTAAGTGACACATGACCACTGATACTCATTCAAGATCGGATTTCACTATACATCTACCAGCTGTTATAAGATTGGTACTAATTTATGTGCAGGTCCAAAGTCACAGATACAATCAGGTTCTTCCAACTGAACCACCAATTAGGACATGCCTTTCTGAAAATTCTATTCTGTGCTCAGGGGGTCTCTGGCTCTTTGTACTATTAAGTGACACATGACCACTGATACTCATTCAAGATCGGATTTCACTATACATCTACCAGCTGTTATAAGATTGGTACTAATTTATGTGCAGGTCCAAAGTCACAGATACAATCAGGTTCTTCCAACTGAACCACCAATTAGGACATGCCTTTCTGAAAATTCTGTGTACGGTGGTTGTACAACAGAACCAGTTCACATATTGTGTTGTTATTAACTCCTGACGACATGTGGGATTCACCACAGGAGATATGTGTGCATTCTACCTCCTGCAGCAAGTAAAGAAAAAGCATGAATCACATACATGTTTCCCCTGCTTGGAGGTTCTATAAACTGGCTCACAGCCTCAAAACAAATGGATAAAGGTCCTCCTGTGGGACTGAATCTCTCTGAACTACCACTCCAAGCAACCGAATCCAATCATCTAATACCTTGGATCTGCATCACCTGACACATGGTTTTTCTGCACCTATTATTTTCATCACTTGTGTGCTTCATTTCTTTTCCACGTGTGTTTTGCCCTCTCTAGTGGTCACTTTGATCTTTCACAGCTGTTTCTCTGTTGTTGTTTTTTGTGAGCACTTTTAAAGTGCTCGTAAAAATCCCCCAGAGAAACAGCTGTGAAAGATGGAAGTGACCACTAGAGAGAGCAAAACACATATTTATTTATTTATTTCCTTCGACTTACTATACCGCCCTGACCCTTAGGGGTCTCTGGGCAGTTTACAGGTTGTTCTAAGAACGCTTTCTTCCTAACTAGGGCCACATGAAGAAGGGGGGGAGAGCTGCCTACTGACACCCAGGTGGTGTGGTTGTTGTTTCTCAGGCTCAGCTTCATATTCTCCAAGCGGCCCTTGGTCGGCGTTTGTCCTGGCATTCAGGGTGGCTTCCTCTTTCCTTCTCGGCGGGACTACTTTTTAGGTGCACGATCCGTGTTCGCGTGGCTTCAACTGTGTCCACTCGGCTCCGTCGTGCCCGCGTTTCACGTCGCCGCGCGTCTTCCGGTTCCGCCTCCGCTGTCGTCCGCACACACGCTGTTACACTGACCGTCAGGGATTGCTCCAATGGCCTCACAGCTGCTGCATCGCCATGCCACACCACCTCTGCCATTAGTGTTCTGCAGCCGATGTACTTGCCGCTGCTGGTACCGCCACCACACACCTCGCCAGAGTAGGGTGCCCCCTACCCATCTAAGGGTAGGTACTCACTTGTCTACTCGCATTATTAATTGCTTTCGAGCCGCTGGGTGGGCGGGAGCTCACCCCGGCCGCGGTGGTTCTCGAACAGCCATAGTGGTTGTTCAGAGTTGTTGTTAATGCAGGTGTTTTACCGCACCGCCTCCGCTGGGAAAGAGGGGGAAGATGGAGTACAGGCACACAACTGATGGAAATAAGACAAGTGGGAAAACCCTCATTCAGCATCATACTGTGTTTAGTGTTCATGGTGTTAAGTATTCGATAATAATCCAGGCTAGCACAACATGCAATCCACCAACAAATCTGCCCATCACCAATGTGCCGTGGACCTCCAAGTGTCTGCTGATCCCTTTGTTTCTTCAAACTTAGGCAAACCACAAAAGTTAAGGTTTTACCTAGATTCTTGAGAGCCACCACAAATGGCCAATAGATTGCACTATGCTTACTGGATCACCGTTTGCATGACGCTGCCTGTCTGGAATCATGGTTGTCATGCACATCTATCCTCATGTGGACCAATGCCTTTTATCTGGCCAGCAGAGCCATGTCCACTTAGGGCAGCAAAGCTGGGCAACATAGGACCTGTGGCATGTAGCAACAGCCTCGGCAAGGTCGCCATTCCAGCAGGGAAAGGAGAAACCTCTCCCTGGGCATATGTCAGGGGACCCAGAAGAGCAAAAGTTAATCTTATGCATCAGGGAGCTGGGAAGTCAGGATGGAAGGAGCTATGTAAGCTTCCTTAGCTACAGGCAGGGTGGACTGGCTATTAATTTCTGTCCTGGAAGGCTGGTGGCATGGCTAAAGCACTCATGGAAGCCTCCAGAGGCATCTACAAAGAGACAGAGTGCAAGGAGAGAAAAAAGAGGTCAGCCAATAGATGCACTGGGGGAGGTGGTCTTGTTCTAGAATGACAACGTTTCCCCATACCTGCTTCCACAGCAGATTCTTCCACTGTTTCTCTGGGCTTCTCTGATAGCTCCAGCCTAGACTAGGTTTCTTGAAGAAGAGAAAAAGAGATTGGATTTATGTTATGTAGTGGGGCACCCTTCACTTCCTGAAGGGTCTCAGAGTGGCTAACAGTCTTGTTTCCCTTCCCCTCCCCACAACAGACACCCTGTGAGGTAGGTGGGGCTGAGAGAGCTCTTTCAAGGACTGCTCCTGAGAGAACAGCTCTGAGAGAACTTGTGACTGACCCAAGGTCACACAAGCAGCTGCATGTGGAGGAGTGGGGAATCAAACCCCGTTCTCCCAGATTAGAGTCCACGGTCCTAACCACTACACCAAACTGGCTCTCTTGGACAGAAACCCATTGTTTTTAAGGTGATCTCAAAGCTGCTGCTTCTCTAGTGAGTATGTTGTGTTTAGGATTGCCACCAGACCTTGATACATGTTTACGTGGAAGCCATGTCCCTTGAAGCCAATACACATTAATCCCTGGTTAAGAGCCCATAAATCTCCAGAACTGCTTCCCCGTGAACTTTGCTTGTAGCTGTAATCAAGACCCTCTTAGACGGTTTCATGTTTGTGAGCTATCCAGCCAGCCTTCTAATTGTCCAGGACCAGCCTTGCCAGAATCCTGCAACAGAGATGCCTAATCTTTCCCGTCAGCAGCCACAAAACTTCAATTTTTCTTCGTTTCCATTTGCAATGCCTTCCCTCTGAGCCTGCATTTCTGATTTGTCCTTTCTTGACCCTCCCAACAATAACACAAATCTCTTCTGTATGCATTTACTTACCTAATGTATGGTGTTAGTGAAGCTTATAATTCAAGGGTGACAAAAAGTTGGTGTTCCATGAGCTTCATCAAAACTTTCAGAGAGAAAGAATATCCATCCGTCCATTCGTCTGTCTGTCTGTCTGTGGTGTAGCAGTTAAGAACATGTATTCTAATCTGTTTGATTTTATTTCCAGTTTTGATTCCCCATTCCTCCACATGCAGCAGCTGGTGTGACCTTGGGTCAGTCACAAGTTCTCTCAGAGCTGTTCTCTCAAGAGCAGCTCTCAGCCCCACCTACCTCACAGGGTCTCTGTTGTGGGGAGGGGAAGGGAAAGGAGTTTGTTAGCCCCTTTGAGACTCCCTTGGGTAGTGAAAGGCGGGGTATAAATCCAATCTCTTCCTCCTCATCCTCCTTCTTTGACCATTGGGGTCCCCAATGTGGTATCCAAGGGTGCCATGTCACCCTCTGATACCTTTCTGGGCTCCCACCACGTGTTTTTTAGAAATTGGGTGGGGACAGCTGGGCCTATTGGTCATTGGAGATTTGATTGGCTGTGAAGATTTTTTTAAAAAAAAAAAACTGTTGCTTTGGCAGCAACTGCCACCACAGCACGACATGGTAGCCTTTCCTTAAAGGTGCCCACAGGCTCTCTCACACACACATCTCGGACACTGCACAAAAGAATCCTGACCTTCTATGCTGCCCCGATGCAGAAACACTTGACATGCTGCTCTGTGAGCGGAGCTTGGCTTTTCCAAACACATCTCTGCCATTCCGTTAGCTTTGCTAACATGGGGCTTTCTAACTTTGTAGTAGCACTGCTGCCGAGTTATCATTGTTATATGAAACAAAACAAACAAACAAAAATCCCTGCTGGTCACACAGGAGCAGCCACGCCAATGGCACCATGACAGCTGTGTCCTGTGTTTTGTTATGTTCTCTGTGTTTTCCGACTCACAAGGTTGTGTGCCGCAGCACCATTCCCCCCCCTCACATTCTCCAGTCCCGCACAATGCAGAAATACATGAGGAATCAGGAGACAGTGAGAAAGAAAGAAAAAGATGCTAGATTTGTACCTCTAGGCAATTGCGTTCAAATATATTCCAGAAAGATAAGACTCGACGCTTGCTCAGAATTCTAATCAGTGTTTTTTATTTGGCATTGATTGATATTTTTTTTCTTCTCCCCAAAATGTACTTTAAAAATAAATAAAAAAGGGTGAGTTTCCTTCCCTTTTGCTAGAATTCAATTGATTTCCTTAAAAAGGGTTCTATTCCATTTCGTTGATTGCTTTCTATCCCCTGACCAGAGTTCTGGACAGGTACATGAGAGAGGCTGCCTCCCCAGAAGGCACGGAAGGAAGCTGATAGGGAAGCCTGGTGCCAATCAACACTGTCCTCAGTCCAGTTCTCTTTGAAAGATCTCGCTGGAGATTAGCACGCTTCTAAAAGTTTAATGGAGCTACCTGGGCAGATGGCCAGGTACCTCGTAGTGAGGGGGTATGAATACACTGAGAAGGTGTAGGGATGCCAGATTGCCATCAGCCCAAACCCTGAGATTCATTGGACAGGGCTTACAGATGTCATGGGTGGGCTCCAGTGATGTCAAGGGAGTACAACCTGGTAAGGCTACATGGAATAATCCTCTTAAATGTAGCACTGCCACTACCTGCTAAGTTAGGGTTGCCAAGTGGAACTTACCTTGGCAGCAGGGGACTCCTGGGTGGATTCCGGAGCGCATGCGCGCAAAGCACACACGCAAAGCACACACGCAAATCACACACATCACCAGGAAGTGATGTTATGACGCCGGGCACGCTGGGGGCGGGGCCACAACCATACAAGGGAAAACCATAGAGTTTTCCCTTGTATGGCCGTGGCCCCACCCCCAGCGTGCCCAGCATGCCCGCGTCACTTCTGGGTGACGCGTACGTCGGGGAGGAGTTCCCCTCGGGGCCCGATCCGGCGTCGCCGGGGAACGGGCCTCTGGGGTGGGGTTTTCCCCACCCCCCGGGGGGACTTGGGATCCCTATGTTAAGTATGTGCCTCATGGTGACTGTGTAACAACTATGTAGCTTTGAAAAGATGGGCTGTCCAGCAGAATAAAACAAAAACAGGCAACAGAGATCCGTCGCCCTGGAGAAAATGGCTGCTTTGGAGGGTGGATTTTGTGGAATTATACCATGCTGAGGCCTCTCCCCTCCCCTCCCCTCCCCAAACCCTGCACTCCTCAGATGCCACCACAAAATCTCCAGAAATTTCCCAAGCTAGAGCTGGCAACCCTTTCCAGGCCTGGCCTCAATGAATTCTCCAGCAAAGGCCAAAATAGGCTGGTAAAGGGCCCTTTGCCTTTTAGTCACAGAAACTGAAGCCTGGAATGCTGTGGTTGCCTAGCAACAGCCACTGAGGGAACCCATTTTTAAAGTCACAGGCGACCCCTTTACCATTTTGGTTTTTAAAAAGCCTCCAATGTTTGTTTGTTTGTTTTTCTGCAAACTTGGGGCCCTTTTCAGGTTTTGTAGAAACCTGTCTTTTGGGAAGAATTCTGCCATTCCTTTGACAATCTTTTCCATCTGCTAGATGCAACCAGAATAATTGTGAGGATTTTCTCTCCGAGGCTTTCATTTTATGCTCGCACGCATCGTGCATTCTGTGAACATCAGGAAAGTAAAATGGGTCTGAAAGATAGTACTCAAATTTCCTATCAATCACTGTGTCTGATTTTCTGATCTCGGCAAGTTGCATAGTTGTGTTTTCATTTGTTCTGTTCTTTGAACAGAAACAAATTTCAGACCACAACTCTCTGGAGAAAGATTAGAGGCAAAGTGTGGCTGCCGGCTATGGTATGGTCAAAGCTTCAGGCATCAGGTTTGCAAAGCATGTTTGAAACAGAGTTGCCAACTCTGGGTTTGGAAATGCTTGGAGATATGAGGGTTGAGCCTGGGAGTATGGGGGTTAGGGAGGGGAGGGAACTCAGTAGGATATAATGCCATGTAGTCCACCTTCCAAAGCAGCCATTTGTTCCAGGAGAAGTAGAATAAATGTACTAGATAAATAAATAAATAATACATTAAAAATATGTAGTCTGGAGATCGGTTGTAATTCTGGGAGATCTCCAGCCCTTGCCTGGAGGTTGGCAGCCCTACTTTGAAACTTCATGGTGGAACTATATCTTGGTGCCTCCCTATGGGAGGAGTCCAAAAAATTATGACATGATAGTTCCTGGCTAATTGAGCCAGAGTGTTGCCCTGCAAGAGCCTTGCGCAGCATTTATGGACTATGGCTGTAAGCTGAACTGTGCAATAACTGTGCCAGGGACTGAACTGTGCAGTAGCCCAATGATGGTGCCAACCTCCCAGACTGTAGACATATGCCCAGCTGAGAGAAGCCTTGCCGGGAAGCAGTGTGCCAGCCAGACGTGGGCCCACGGTGCCCCTCGCCCCTGCACCCATGCAGGAAACAAATCAACCTCCCCGATGCCAGAAATACACAGCAGCCAGCAAGCAGAAGCCATGCTTTACGCCAGAAGCCTGAGTGTTCCTCTAAAGGACTCCATAGAAGGACTTCTTCTCCAGCACACAAGCAGCCTCCCCCCTTCTCCTAGCATTACTGCATGTACTCATCCTCAAACTTGACTATGATGAGATTACCTGAATAGCCAAACACACCCACTGCCCATCAAAATAACAGTGGTGCAGATCACCAGATCGTTGGCAAGCCAAGCACCTGGAATGACTACCTTTTCTTTTCCTTTGTCCACTCTTAGAGGTGTCATTGTTAGTAAGCATTAAATAAATTGCCCAACACTTAATTCCATTATTTTGACCTTGTTAAGGAACTGGCAGTGTCATGGGCGATGGCGAGGGGGAGCTGACGGCTTCAGCAGAACCTACACCTGGCCCCGCTGAAGTGCCAGAAACTGACAGTTTGCTGTCACTGCCTGCATCAGTAACAGCTGAAGAGGAACAACTACCAGCAGACAGTCCCCCTGACTCACCTCCGCGGGTTGCTCACTTAAGGGACCAACTCCACCAGGACTTGGCATCTCGATGGCGTGAAACTCACTTGTGGAGCAGACAGTCATTCAGCCCTGAGTTTTGGCAGACGCTTGGCTGCTCACGCCGAGCACTAATTGGAAACAGCAGCACAGGGCTCCCCTCTTTCAGCTGGCTTCTTTGTGGAAGCAACCAGTTGATCTCATGACGCTCTTGCACCCACCTCATCCTAGTTTCCAGACTCCATCCCTGCTCTGAAGTCTCAGCTTTCTGACCTCAGCTCTGAATGACTCCGCTCCTGGTTTGTGTGTTGGACTTTCGCTACCAGCTCCTGCTCTACTCCTGCTCAGCTTCAACCTCAGACTGAACTCAGACTCCCTCTGCCTGCACCCCAGCCCCTGACAGGCAGCTTCTAGCTCCTTCCTGGGGACCATGTGACTTGGTGGCACATGCCCCAAGCCACTTCTAGGGTATATAAGAAGAGCATCTACCCATTGTTCTCTCTCTTGCCTTCTGCCTACCTGGCCCACCCTACATTGCTGACTCTAGTCCTAGTGCTGTCCAGAGTCTACCGCGTGTGCTGTTGGCTAACACATGATCCCTTCCCTAGTATTTTCCCCTTTTTTCACTGCAGAATCAGCTCCCTGCATCAGACTGGTAAAGTATCACATCTCATCGATATTTTCCTGCTAATGCAACAGTCTCTGTACCTGTCTATCTAAATTCCTAGCTCTGTATTGTTTGAGTGTATTTGCTGATACGCTATCATGAGCCACTGTGGACCCTCTCGCAAATGATGAAGAACCTGTAGAAGGTGAGAGAGTAGTAGTACAATACCTATGCATTCTGAAGGAGTGGCCACTTTACAGGAAGCTAGTAGTCAAGGTGTTCTGAGATTTTTGGGATCTGTGCAGTATTTGGTAAAGTTGTCTTAGTTCAAACTGATCACAAACCATTAGAAGCAATCTTTAAGAAGCCAATTAGTAGTGCACCAGCTCAGTTGCAGCAAATGTTGTTACAACTACAGCGATATCAACTTAAGAACAAAAGAACATAAGAGATGCCAATGTTGGATCGGGCCAAAGGCACATCCAGTCCAACACTCTGTGTCACACAGTGACCAGAAATACCAGGTGCCATCAGGAGGTCCACCAGTGGGGCCAGGACATTAGAAGCCCTCCCACTGTTGACCCCCCCAAGCACCAAGAAGACAGAGCATCACTTGCCCCAGAGCCCCTATCTATACCTTGTGGCTAATAGCCACTGATGGACCTCTGCTCCATATGCTTATCTAATTCCCTTTTGAAGCTGTCCATGCTTGTAGCCACCACCACTTCCTGTGGCAGTGAATTCCATGTGTTAATCACTCTTTGGGTGAAGAAGTACTTCCTTTTATCCATTCTAACCCGACCACACAGCAATTTAATTGAGTGCCCACGAGTTCTTGTATTGTGAGAAAGGGAGAAAAGTACCTCTTTCTTTACCTGCTCTATCCCATGCATAATCTTATAAACCTCAATCATGTCACCCCTCAGTCACCATTTTTCTAAGCTAAAGAGCCCTAAGCGCTTTAACCTTTCCTCATAGGGAAAGTGTTCCAACCCTTTTATCATTCGAGTTGCCCTTTTCTGCACTTTTTCCAAAGCTATAATATCCTTTTTAAGGTGTGGTGACCAGAACTGCACACAGTATTCCAAATGAGGTCTCACCATTGATTTATATAGGGGCATTATGATATTGGCTGATCTGTTTACAATACCCTTCCTAATAATCCCCAGCATAGCATTGGCCTTCTTTATTGCAGTCACACACTGTCTCAACATTTTCAGTGAGTTATCCACTACAACTCCAAGATCTCTCTCTTGATCAGTCTCTGCCAGTTCAGACCCCATCAATGTGTATTTATATTTAGGATTTTTGGCTCCAATGTGCATCACCTTGCACTTGGCCACATTGAACCCCATTTGCCATGTTGACGCCCACTCGCCCATCCTTGACAGATCCCCTTGGAGTGCCTCACAATCCTCACTGGTTTTCACCACCCTGAACAACTTCGTATCATCCGCAAATTTAGCCACTTCACTGCTTACTCCCAACTCCAAATCATTAATGAACAAGTTAAAAAGCATTGGACCAAGTACTGATCCCTGCAGTACTCCACTGCTAACCACCCTACACTGAGAAAATTGCCCATTTATACTCACTCTGTTTTCTATTAATTAGCCAGTTTTTAATCCATAAAATGACTTCCTTTTATCCCATGGTTTTTGAGCTTACTTAGGAGCTTTTGATGAGGAACTTTATCAAAAGCTTTCTGAAAGTCAAGGTAAACAATATCTATTGGATCCCCCTTGTCCACATGTTTGTTCACCCCCTCAAAGAACACTAACAGGTTAGTGAGACAAGATCTTCCCTTACAGAACCCATGCTGAGTCTGCCTCAGTAGGTTTTGTTCATCTATGTGCCTACTGATTCTTTCCTTAATAATGGTTTCCACCAATTTACCTGGTATCGACGTCAGACTGACTGGCCTGTAATTTCCCGGATCTCCTCTGGAACCCTTTTTAAAGATGGGAGTGACATTAGCTACCTTCCAGTCCTCAGGAATGGAGGCAGATTTTAAGGAAAGATTACATATTTTTGTCAGGAGATCCACAAGTTCACATTTGAGTTCTTTCAGAACTCTCGGATGTATGCCATCTGGGCCTGGTGATTTAATGTAGTATTTACCCCAGGGAGCCAAATGTACCTTGCTGTTGCTGATTGCTGGTGCTAAGAATGGACGCCAAATAAACTGTGTGCTGTACCTGTTTGAGGCTTCACCAAGTATTCTTTCTATCCTGGCCAGACACTACGGTATGTGTGTGTGAAATTATTCAGTAAAGAAACCATTTTATTTAAGATCTAGTCTCCCTGACTATTTCTGGGGATCTGGATAAATTGGACTCTAGAATACATAGGCTATTGGTACCATAATTAAGCCCATTGCCATTTAATATTCTAATTCCCCACTCTTTATTAAGAAATATTCAATTTGGCTAACAAGAGTATGTGTGGGGGCAGTAGTAGGAAGGTGACTCTCATCTGGCAATTGTTTTAGTGAAAAGCCACACCTTATTTAAACAAAGTGGTGCTGCCCCAAATGGCAGCCACTTAGGGAGTCCCACCTTGTAAGCTCCTGCTCAGTTTTGACTAGGACAAGACAAAAGTACAGAAGACAAACAAAAGTGATTTGCAGACAACAAAAATAGATATTGTTATTGTTGAAATCAATGAAGATGATCCAGAAGATTTTGGCGGAGTCAGGGAATTTTTCAGTTACAGACAAAAAGAAATATTTCTTTACACAGTGATTAGAATGTGGAGTTCGCTGCCAGAGGATGCAGTGATGGCCACAGATTTAAGAGAGGATTAGGTAGATTCATGGAGGATATATCTATCATTGGCTATGACCCTGGTGACTAATGGGAAGCTCCTCACTCAGAGGCAGTAAACAGGCCATCTAGTCCAACCCCCTGCTCAATGCAGGATCCGCCTAGAGCACCCCTGACAAGTGTTTGTCCAGCCGCTGCTTACAGAATGCTGGTGAGGGGGAACTCACCACCTCCCTAGGCAGCTGATTCCACTGTTGAACAGCTCTTACTGTAAAAAAAAAATGCCTAATATCCAGCTGGTACTTTCCCACCCTTAATTTAAATCCATTACTTCGAGTCCTCTCCTCTGCTGCCAACAGGAACAGCCCCCTGCCTTCCTCTAAGTGACAGCCCTTCAAATACTTCAAGAGATAAATCATGTCTCCCCTCAACTTCCTCTTCTCCAGATGAAACATTCCCAAGTCCCTCAGCCTTTCCTCATACGGCTTGTTCTCCAGGCCCTACGTAATCCCATGAGATCTCCATCTACCACCTGGAGATGGGTAACCCTAACTGGACTAGATGGGCCACTGCTCTGTTCCAGCAGGTCTCTGCTTATGTTGTTACATTCTCAGGAAGTACCTGCTAACACATTCTGGCCTAGTAGGTATTAGCAGCCTTTTCTGGCTGGTGTGATTTTGTCTCCCTTCAACTCCTGCTTTGGCCACTTGCAAATGATGGGGCACAGGTTTAATCTGTGCCTGTTGTCCATCAGTCAAGGCCTATACAGGAACTGTTTCCTCCCTATAGTGTGTAGAAACTCTCACTCAGTGTTGTACCTGTTGGAAAAGGCAATATCTGGCATACAAAGAAGAAGAGAAGAAGACTCTGAAGGGGGCAGCAAGAAGACAATTAGATAGGATAGTGAGGTCAGTTTGGTGCAGTGGTTAAGTAGTGGACTCTAATTTGGGAGAACTGGGTTTGATTCCCCACTCCTCCACTTGCAGCTGCTGGATGACCTTGGGCAAGCCATAGTTCTGACAAGAGCTGTCCTTGAAAGGGCAGTTCTGGAAAGAGCTCTCTCAGCTCCACCTACCTCACACGGTGTCTGTTGTGGGGAGGGGAAGGGAAAGGAGTTTGTAAGCTGCTCTGAGACTCCGAGTGAAGGGCTGGGTATAAATCCAGTCTCTTCTCTTCTTCTTCTCTCTCCTGTCAAGTGTAATTCCTTGTCTGTCTCCAGATTGCTACTCTCAGGGCAATTTCCCCCTTCTTCTCGGAAATGCCACACTCTCTCTCTCTCAGCTAGAGATGTAGTTAGGAACCTATCTCTGTCTCTCCTCTTTCCTATCAAGTAAGTTAGTTCCTAAATAAACTACTCTTTAACTACTGTTTAATCAGGTTGTGTACTGTTGCTCTGTTACTCTGCCAATGGTACCACTGTATGTTTCCATGACTGCCCTGTGCATCATAGGGAACTCCATGCTTTCATAGCAAGGGTATGTGACATTAAACCCTGGTACAGACGGCAGCCCCAAGTGTTCGCTGAGCAAGTGTGGAGGGACAGAAGGCGTGACTGAGCTGGTCCTGCTCCCTGCATTCACACAGTTGTCCAGTTGCCTGCAGGTGTTTTCTAAATGTTGCTGATCCCGGGTAGGCAGAATTCACAGGGAGAGAAGGCCTAAACTCAAGGATGATGTTTTTGATGGAAACCCTGCATCTCTCTCAAACACAGACTCTATAAATCCTCATCTCATCACCAACCTACTGCTTAAAACAAAGCAGGACTGCAACCCATAATCACACAAAGGACACATATAGTTAGCTGGTTCGGTTTCAGAACAGAGAGATGCTCACAAAATTTCAGGGAAACTGCCATGTCTCTGATGACTATATTAGTGTCAGCCTACTAAAAGAACGGCAACCCACTTCAGAGAACACATTTTAAGTTGTGCATCGCATACTTCTCCAAGAAATGAAATAATTAAAAACTTCCGTCTCCTCTGCTTATTGTATATAATTAACAAAGTAAATGGGGGGGGGGGAAATCCCTGCCTTTTATCTTAACATCAAACGCCATTGCATTTTTCAGACAAATTGAGCATTCAGCTTTCTCTGACGTGGCTTTTGAAGCGTTCATACCTTTCTTTTCTCTTGCCCTCCCCGGTGCTTATGAATACAGGTAAATTAAAAATGACTTGTAATGAAATATGTTTTTAAAAAAACAAAACAGGATTAGAATGAAAGGGAAACTCACTTTTCCAGTATCACAGTCAAACAATTCCCTTGAATGTCTTTGTATCTATTCAACAAACTTCCCTCCTTTTAAAAACTGTTTTTATACCCTTCCTCTCCCACTGTAAAAGTAAATCACCACTATGTATTCTTCCTTTCACCTATGCAAATAGACACGGAGAACAAATCCCAATAAAAAGCGTGAGGTTCCTCACAGGTCTGAGGTCCACAGGGAATTTTCTTTAAATAGACTCAGGATAATGAAATCCTACAGCAAGCCCACACAACTTGTGTTGTTAGAAACACAATACACTAAATAGGTACTGCACCCACCTGAGGCACGATAAGCCCCCCATTGGGCTGGCCGCTTAGAGGTGCAAAAACCAGGGAAGAGTCAATTTATTTCTTTATTATTCATACCCTGCTTTTCTCCAGTTTGGTGTAGTGGTTAAGTGCGCGGACTCTAATCTGGGAGAACCGGGTTTGATTCCCCACTCCTCCACTTGCACCTGGCTGGATGGCCTTGGGCAAGCCATAGCTCTGATAAGGAGCTGTTTTTGAAAAAAGGGCAGTTTCTGTCAAGAGCTCTCTCAGCCCCGCCTACCTCACAGGGTGTCTGTTGTGAGGAGGGGAGGGGAAAGGAGTTTGTAAGCCACACTGAGACACCTTTCGGTAGTGAAGGGTGGGGTATAAATCCAATCTTTTCTCTTCTTCTTCTTCTCTTCCCCAATAGAGACCCGACTGTATTCTCTCCTCCTCTGTGTTACCCTCACAGCCACATTGTTCATAGGGAAGTTAGATTAGGAGAGAATGATTGGCCAAAGGTCACCCAACAATCCAGTTTGGTATAGTGGTTAAGTGTGCGGACTGTAATCTGGGAGAACAGGGTTTGATTCCCCGCTCCTTCACTTGCACCTGGCTGGATGACCTTGGGCAAGCCGTAGTTCCATCAGAGCTGTTCTTGAAAAAGAGCAGTTTCTGTCAGAGCTCTCTCTGAGCCCCACCTACCTCACAGGGTGTCAGTTGTGGGGAAGGGAAGGGAAAGGAGTTTGTAAGCTGCTCTGAGACTCCTTTGGGTAGTGAAGGGTAATCTCTTCTTCCCCCAGACCATGAAGATTGGTTCGGAATGCGCAAGAAGAGACTTTACTAACAACAAGCCAAAGGGACACTTTTGTTGCTGTTCAGTCGCACAGTTGAGTCCGACTCTTCGCGACCCCATGGACCAGCTCCCGCCAGGCCTTCCTGTCTTCAGCCGTCCTCTGAAGTTGGCTCAATTTCATGTTAGTTGTATCTTTGACACTGTCTAACCATCTCATCCTTTGCCGTCCCCGTCTTCTTTGACCTTCAATCTTTCCCAGCATCAGGGTCT